>NW_026850657.1:0-123310 GCF_030913465.1 Colletotrichum navitas
TATCTTTATAATTTTTTTACTATATAAGTACTTTAATAGGCTAAAATAACCTATATTAAGAGACTAAAGCTTATATAATAAATAAAGAAGTATATATAAAGTAATAATATTCTATTCTTTATAGAAATTATTAAATTTAGTTAATTTATAGCTATTATAGCTATTAAGGATTAGGAGTTAATAAGTACTTTTTATATAAGACTTTATATACTAGTTAAAATAATTTAACTAATCTAGGCTAATCTTATTTATTATTTATTTATTTTTACTTAAGTAAATACACTAGTTAGCTAGGAATTAGCTATTAGTATACTAGTAAAGAAGGTAATATTTACTTTTTATAATAATATATAGAGGTATTACCTAGCTATCTATATATATACCTTAAATAATAGAAACCTATTCTTAATTACTAGGCTACTTTATATAAGGCCTTCCCTTATAGTTTAAGGTTATAATAACCTTTATATATAATAGTATTTTTATTAAGAACCTAGTCTTATTAAAATTATAAATATTATAATCTTATATCTTATACTTTATAATTATATTTTATATAAGTATAAATTAGCCTTATATAATTATAAGATCTTTAGCTAAGGCCTTCTAATAGTTAATTTAATATTAAAATTATATTTTTAATTAAGGTTATTATTATATAAAGTTCTTTACTTATTAAGGTTTAATATATATTATATTATATAAATCTAAGAGAAGATTAGCTATTTCTTATATATCTTCTTATTATAGAGGAAACCTTTAATTAATTAGGTTAATAACCCTCTTAAGAATTACCTTCTCTTCTACTTCTGTTATCTTCTTTAATTTTAGATATATCTTGTCTTATATAATATATCCTATGCGTTAGTTATAGAGAGTTAATTTAAAGACCTTAAAGGTAATAGCTACTTTTTATATAGATATTTTTAGGTCTTTTTAGATAGCTTAGAGGGCAAAAATAATTTAGCTTTCTTTAGAAGAAGAGTTTATAGTTATATATAGAGAAAAGTAAGTGTAAAGGTTAAAAAAGTAAAAAGGTAAAGGATATATATAACTTACTATAATCTATAACTTACTATATAAGTATATTATAAAGGATTACTATAAATAAAAAGATCTTATTACTAATACTTAACTTTTTACTTATAAACCTCTATATAATATACTTTTTTTAACTTATTACTTAGTAGTAAATTCTAATACCTTACTCTTAAAACTACTAGTTTTTTCTCTTTTATTATTAATTAATTTAAAATAACTAAATAAATATTATAATTAAGATCTTTTTTAAACCTTATAAGGTCTCTTAATACCTTATTAACCTTAGCTTCTTTTTATAATAGTTACTTTTTTTTTTTTCTCTTATAGCTTTAACTTTAGTACCTTTTTCTTACTACTAGAGTATTTATTCCTAAGCTTTTATATTAATTTACTAATATAGGCGTTAGCCTTAGTAGTAGTAAGTCTTTTTTTTAGTAACTTACTATTACTAATAAGGATATACTATTACTAGCTTTATTTATTAGATTACTAGTTTTATAAAAATATAAGAGTACTAAGAAATAAAGTAAATAACTATAATAGTATATAAAAAGACTAACTTTTCTATATATCTCCTAAGTTATTATTATTATTTTTATTATTTTTTTTATCTTTATTTACCTTAAAGTTAGTCTTTTAGCTATATATAACCTTATTAACTAATAATATAGTATTACTTTTCCTAGTGTTTATACCTTATATTTCTTTATATAGATTTAGTAGTCTTAACCTTTTTTTAAAAACCTACTTATACTTTAGGTAAGTAATTAAGAAGTTCTCTTTTACCTTATTACTATAAAAAACCTTTTTATTATCTTTATTAAATATATTACCTAACTTATAAGTAATAAATATTTAAATAAAAAACCTTTTTTTTTTACTATTATACTTATTTTTTATTTACTTACTAGTTATAAGACTAGTAAACTAGCCTTTAATATTAATTTATACTATAAGATTTTTAAAGACTAGCTTTCTAGTAGTAGCCTTATTAGTATTAAGGTTTTTATTATAGTATAAATTAAGAAGCTTTTTTATAAAGTAATAAGTAAGCTCTAAAGTCTAAATAGTATAAAAGTATATTAGTATTTATTAACTAAATAAATCTTTAAAAAAAGTAATATATTACTTTAAGATTTATTATTAACTTTATTATATTCTTTATTATTATTTTTATTATAGACTTTAATAATATCTTAAGTAACCTCTTTATTAAGCTATTACTTTTTTACTAGCTTTTTTTTTAACTAATATAATAGGTCCTTTTATTTATTAGTAGTAAAGGCTAAGGTAATAGGTTAAATAATAATAAAGCCTTTTATATTAATAAAAAGCCTTTTTTTACTTTACTAGTTACTTATTATAAAGGTATAAGTAATTATAGTAATTATTTATAGTAATCTAATAAAAAATAATAATATAAATAAAAGTAAAGAAAAATAAAGCTTATTTAGCCTAGAGAAAAGAGAAAGTAGTAAAGATAATAACCTCTATAAAGATAACAGTAATATATTACCTAATTTAAGCCTTAATAATATAGGAAACTCTACTTAATTTAACCTAAGGTATTTTTTTATTACAGTACAGCCGTTACTGCACTTATAACGTAGTCATTAATTAGGCTCTAACTAGAGAATCATCACATAAGTGCGGCATAACAGCAAAGGAAACAGAAAAAGGCCATGTTATGTCTGCCTATTGATGGATACTTCTAATTACAAGACAGACACGCGCGCAAACCAACCTATGTGCTAATTCAAAACGTAGGGCCATTGTAGCTGCTGTCATGTTTAGGTCCATGTAGTGTTTGTTTCTCATTTCGACCTAGAAATACAACTAATAGAATCATTATCTAACACATCGCTATATAATATCACCAACCGGGCAACAGATAGACATAATTTAGCCCATTAGATAGATAGCTAATAGCACCTCGACTAAGGAAATGAATCTCAATGGGGATCCTTGCATGCCGAGCCTGACGAGGGCACAGCAGGCCCTTTGGTGTCGAATCCTTATATCTTTGCCCTCCTATCTTGGGGCGAGTTAATAAGGGCCCCGTCACTTTTCACAGCCACTCCTTTGATGCCCTGGCCTGCCTCTCCCTTAGCATGCAACACTCCATACTTGCTGTATGTCGCACTAACAGAGAATTACTTACTGGTCTTGTCCCAGCGGGACTGGTTGGCTGTACTGTTTAGTATTGTGTACTATATGCTGTTTTTTATATTTCTGTTGTCTAGAGGAGATTCGCGTGGGTGGGATAAGAGGTGGTTGGTTGCATTTGAGTGCCCATACAATTACCACAGGCTACTCCAGGCTCACTCAGGACAACAACAATAGTGCAACTACAGTCCTGTTTTGTGCACATAACAAAATATGGGATAGCCCACCATGTCGCTGAGCGAGCCCAACCTTGATCAATGGATGCTCTCACGAAGCAATTATGGGCCAACTAGGACTATCATGAGAGAGCCCTTCTGGCCTTATCTGGCTGTCCAGACCAGTTCCAAGTGTTGCATGAAGAAGAGAAGAAAACCATTCTGTACTCCGCATCGTTCCACCCCATACAGCTATACACAATGGTGCCTGTCGGGACGGAAGATTAAGTCTTCATTAGGTCTCTCACCAGCACACACGCACTCATCCTCACAATGTACACGTTCCCCATTACAAGAGAATTTGCTTCGATGCGGGCGTCTGCCCCAGACAGGCACAGCATCTGCCCTTTCATTAAGTACATCCATCTCCCAGCACGACGCCGGGCGAATCGGGAAGTAGAGACATGCTGCATACGCCTGCAGCATGGGTACGTTCTAGACGCAGTTGTGCACTACAGAAAACCAAAGCCAATACCCATCTTCAACCAAACGAAAGGCCCTATCGCCATCGAGAAGGGCACCAAGGCAGGACTAATCGCACTGGTCCGCAGGGAAGAAACAACGCAGTTTATTAGCGGAGATTCCCTTGCGAGAGAATAGCTATTTTTTGTCTTTTTCTTTTGTGCGACTGGTCTATGTTGGGGGGGATAGAAAGATAAGGTGAGGGCCTTGAGTTAACCTCACCTTACACTTTCACCTCACTTTTTCACCTCACTTTTTCTCCTCACACTCCCATGTCAACATAGTCTCACTGACACGTATTTAACTTCATTTCAATCCACCTGCATCATTAGCAACAAGTGTATAAGTGAAGGCTAGGAAGACAAACAGGAACTCGCCGGAATTCGCGCGTCTGACGGGGCCTGCGGTCCTTTGCGCTTGGCGCCCATTGTGTGTGATACACTGGGCACACCGCTAACGACAACTCTTGTCACAAGTTGGAGCACACAGCAGGGCATTGGAGGATTGAGGTCGAAAAGGCTTAAAAACCAACCGTGATGCCGGATTTGTCGCGATAGATGATGATGGCGATGGGCGGCAGCAGTACTGACCTTTGGCCGCCGGGTAAACAGCTCGGCACCATCTCTTGACTACCCATGACTGGAACGCTTACAGTAGGTCTGCCTCAGGTGGACCAAAACTTTCTGGTTTGTCGCGTGGTGAACGAGTGAAGCCGCTTGCCCAAGTTTACAACCATGGCTCTCCCCAAGACTCGCCATCCAAGGTTGTATCGTAGCCGACGAGAGATAAGATAGCATGACGTCAACAATGAGGGCTAGGGGAAAGAACTGGTAGGGAATGGCAACTACTGACTTTGGCTTGGTCTATATCCTTAGAGGGAACCGACCATAACCAAGGAAGCAGCCTCTATATTGGACCTCCTTTCTTGCTAAAGATACCTAAGTGGAGTGGTCCGAGGTACCTAGATTGCATAGCAGCTGCCTAAGAAGAGTGATTAGCAGTGCTAGTAGCAGAGGAAATAATAACTTAAAGGTGTAACTACTTACTTAGAAAAAGCCAGGAGACCAGTGATATAGACTTTAGATGACTTTAACGCAATATAGACATTAACACTATTAACTACCTCCTAGCACACATAAACACACACATAAACACATCTGATGTCTTTTAACGCTACTGTCACGGATTCCTCCTCCATTGGGGTAGCCCTTAAAGCCAGAGCTACCGCCGCCGCCACAGCCATAGCCCCAGCCCTAATGAACTCTAAGCAATTCTAACAACATATATAGAGCACAATGGCTAGAGATATAACGCAGTGCATCTAGAGCAGGCTGTCTTCTTTGTACATTACAGTTATGCCCTTCTGCTTACTGCCTACCTATATGCCTTTCTGACTATTAACTAGATAAGTAGGCTTAACTATTAGATTATGCTGTCTATAGCTATAACTAATAGAATTTACTAGAGGCTAAGGGAGACAGTACTAGACAATAGAGAAGGGAAAAAGAAGAAGCAGCAAGCTAAGAATAAGTAGTATTACTAAGACTTAGTTAATACACTAGTCTACTATTTTAAGTAGTAATAGAACAGAATAATAGTACACTAATAGAGCTAGTGTAATAGGGTAGAATAAGAGAAGAAAAGGCAAAGATTAAGTATATAATAAGATATAATAGCACTAAGTATATACTATCTATTAGTAATATAGTATATAACTTACTACCTAATATAAATACCTATATTCCCTCTACCTACTTCTTTTACTAACTTACTTTATTACTAAATAACTATTTAGCCTTATTACGTTAAGTAATAGTAATACTAACCTAGATACCTTTATAAAGTAAAGTAGATGTTACTAAGGAGGTAGTAGTAGTATTAACTATAATATACACTTTAGTAACCTTAGTCCTCCTTAAAGAACTCCTTATAATAGAGGCTAAGAATTCTATAATATTATAAAAGTTAATAGTAAAGATAATAAACACTAAAATAAAAACATAAGAAAAGACTACTAGGTTAGCCTAAGCTATAGGTATAACTATAAGTAAATCTAGTAGTATATATTATTAATGTTGCCCTTAGGTTACTAACTAAAGTATTAAAGCCTATACCTACTATATAACCTATAACCTAAAATACCCTATTAAAAAAAAACTTAAGTAATAACCTATAGAAACCCTCTAGTAAGTAGACCCTAAGATAATTAAATTTAATAATAGCTAATAACCTTTACACTAAGGTAAGCCTACTTTAATAAGTATTACTATATACTACTTACTTATCTAATATCCTAGGATTACTATTAGCTCTTAATAGGTATATACTTAATTTAGGTGCCTTATATATATACCTTATTACTTATCTCTTAACCTTATCCTAGATAATAGACACTATTTATCTTTATCCTAGACTTTATTACCTATTATTTCTTTCTTTAACACTATAAGACTATCCCTAAGAATATTTAACCTTTTATTATACTTAATTAACTTTATTAGTCTCTTCTCTTATAATAATAAATATATAGCTTACTCTCTTTCTATATTAACTTTATACTTATTAAGATAGAGACATTAGGAGCAAGGATCTAGTAATCTAATTATAAAACCTAAACCTTCTCCTTATTATACCTCTAGAGCTTAATCTATAGGAAGTCTTATTATAATAAGATTAAATAGCACTAAGCTATATACTAAACAAGTTAGTTAATAAGTAAAAAGCTAAATAATCTTCTAGAGCAAGAGTACTAATTAAGAAGATAAAGATAAAATAGCTATAATAAGTTAAAAAGGCTATAATATAGACAGATATATTAAATAATCTAGATAGGTATATAATAAAATACAGATACCTAATACTATTTACTATTTAGCTCTTGTTGTAAGTAAAAGATAGTTACTAGTTAGTGTTAAAATATAAGCGTTATCTGTTTAAATTAACAAGAATACTAACTTCTGCCTAATAACTAGCTAATAAGGTAAACACTTAGGCTGCTGCCTTTGTAGTAACATCTTATTTATATCTAGCTTCTAGGGCGTTTAATGAACAAGCGCTTGGGCCAGAATCTATAGGTGTCCTCTAACTGCTTTAACGTTGAGGCCTACTACCGCAAGAACAAAGAGTGTCCTGGTCTCTTCAATATTACCCTCATTAAGTCCATGTAGAAGGACAGGTACGCAGGAGAGAAAGCTGTGTAGACTGTAGTGAATTAGAACTTAAAGATATGGAGTCAGTCTAGGTGGGTAAAGAGCCTAAGGTTAATAGAATAGTTAAAGAGGAGGAAAACAATTAGAAAATTTATTCTTATACTCTTAAGCAGGCTCTAGGTAATACACACAAGCTGCTTATAATATGTATTAAGAAGCTAGTTAATATTAATATTAATTAGTTAAGAACTAATTTTAGTAGTATTCTTTTTAGTATAATACTAAAAACTAGTAGTATAATTATAATAATAAAAGCTAGTATTAGCTAGTATATTAATAAGTAGACCCTTAATAACTAGTATTTATAATTTTAGGAGTATATTAATATTTATAAGGTGTAGTATTATAGTAGTGTAAGGAATAACTAACTTTAAAACTAGGAGCTAAGCATTATGAAGGAAATTACGTCTGAGGTTGCACTGAGAGAGCTCCTGGAGCTTAGAGTTGGCGACGTCTTAATTGCAAGATCAACGCACCATGACCTTGGACTCTTAGGCCTAGGAAGTCGGAGCGATCTACTAAGAAAGTCTGAGCAAGCCATTGGCTGCCACGTTCTTGAATAATATAAAGTGGGCGTGGGCACGTCAGGCACATGGATTTGACGGCCTGGAATCCTCCTCCTAATGTGAGTACCTACCCACCTACCTAGGCAGCTACGTATACAGATACCTTGCTTGCGTCGAAGCAGGCTGTGGCCCAAGAATCAGAAGCCGAAACAGCAATGCGGAAAACATCGAACAGACAACGATCCGGGCGCTTGGGCTCGCACGAAGGAAGCATTCGCAATGAGCCGACCGATCGGAGCGACGGCCAGCGGGTTAGAAAGGCAATTGTCGGATGCTCTGAGGAAACTCGTTTCCGAGAGGCGAAACCAAAAGCGCCCTATGAAAAAGAGGTTATTGATAGGAAATTGTTGTAGTTACAATAGGGCGGTGGTGAAGTTAGGTCCAGAAGAGTGGCCGGGTTTTTGGTGAGGCGTTGCCTTCAGGTGTAGCGTTCACTTGGGAGTACCTACCTAAGGCGAATGCACGTAAACCCATATATCCGAAATGCACCCGACATTTACCCCGCGGGTCCGACCAGGTGCCCCGCCCCACCTTGACAGTCTGTACTGTTTGGGCCAGTGCTTTCCATGAGGTCAGCAGTGCTCAGGGCAGGGCAGTGTTTCAGGGGCAGGTGGGTGCCGAGTGCCGAGGGGTCAGTGCTGAATATAGTGGTGAATGTTCCAAATGAGAAGGTTTGAAGTTGCTGTGTGGCAGCCTTGATAGGGGTTGTTTCCCCCAGGTCGGTGTCTCTGATGTTGTCGCCTTCAGCAAAGTGCGTGTTGCTGCGTGTACGGACAAAAAGTTGAGTTTTGACGGAGGTGGTGTGGTGGAGGTTGACACGTAGCTTGCAGCTGCTGACAGCTGTACTGTGGCAGTTGTGGCAGTGTGGCCAGTGGTGGCTAGGCCGAAAACTGACACATCCTCTCTGTGGGGTTGTGGCAAAATATTGACACATCCTCCCCTTGCAAGGAAGGTGGGTGGCTGTTTCGTCCTTGCTAACTTAGGCCGTGATCAACAACTGCGTTAGAACTGCGTTAACAGGTGTACTATAATAAAAAGATACCTTAGGTTAAAATAAAGTAGAGTTTCCTGTGATTTCAAGGTTTAAATTAGGTAATATACTATAGTTATCTCTATATAGTATATTATCTTTACTATTTTCCCCTTTTATAAAGTAAATAAGATTTAATTTCTCTTATTTATTTTAGTATTACTACTTTTTACTAAATTACTATAAATAATTACTATAATTATTACTTATATACTTAAAATAAGTAAATAATAAAACTAAAAAAGGCTTTTTATTAATTTAGAGAGCTTTATTATTATTTAACTTATTACTTTAGTCTTTATTACCTAGAAATAAAAGGACCTACTATATTAGTCTATAAAAAAGCTAGTAAAGAAGTATTAGCCTAATAAAAAGGTTACTAAAGATATTATTAAAGTCTATAATTCTAGTAGTAAAGTTAATAATAACTTAAAAGATAATAATAAAGATAGCTTATCTTTAAGAAGTATATTACTATTTTCTAAATTTTCTAAAAAGCCTTCTAGTTAAACACTAATATACTCTTATACTATATAGACTTTAGACCTTACCTACTACTTTATAAAGTAGCTTCTTAGCCTATACTATAATAAAAATCTTAATACTAAGAAAGCTACTATATAAAAGCTAGTCTTTAAAAACCTTATAGTATAAATTAATATAAAGAGTTAGTTTACTAGTTCTATAACTAGTAAATAGTTAAAAAATAAGTATAATACTAAAAAAAAGGTTTAATATTTAGGCCTTTATTACTTATAAGTTAAGTAATTTATTTAATAAAGAGTATAATAAAGTCTCTTATAGTAATAAAGTAAAAGAGAACTTCTTAATTTATTACCCTAAGTATAACTAGGTTTTTATAAAAGGCTTAGGCCTACTATATCTATATTAAGAGATATAAGGTATAAGTACTAAAAAAGAAGACTATATACTATTAGTTAATAAGGCTATATATAGCTAGGTATTTAACTTTAAGAGTAAAGAAGATAATAATAATAATAATAATATATAGTAAAGTTAATTACCTTATAGACTATTATAGTTATTAATATTATATTTTAGTACCTTTATATTTTTAAGAATATAGTAAACTAATAAAGAAAAGTAGTAATAGTATATTTTTATTAACGTATATATATAGTAAGTGGCACATTATAGTAAGTAGTACACATCTACCTTATTTCTACTAGCTCTATCCTTACATTAACCTTTCTCTATGTACAACAATAGAATCCTTTTCTTAAGAAAGCTAAATTATCTTTGTAATTATAGCTATCTAAAAAGACTAAAATCTATCTGTATAAAAGGTAGCCTCTATCTATAATATGCCTAAAACTACACTCTATTATTAACACACTAGAAAAGTTATATAAGCTAAGATATATTTAAAATTAATAAAGATAACTATATCTAAAGAGGAGGTAATTCTTAAAAGGGTTATTAACCTAATTAATTAAGGATTTCCTCTACAACAAGAAGATATATAAGATATAGCTAATTAACTTCTTAATATATATAATAGGACATATATTAGACCCTAATAGGTAAAGAACTTTATATAATAATAACCTTAATTAAAAATATAATTTTAATATTAAATTAACTATTAGAGGGCCTTAGCTAAGGATTTTATAATTATATAAGGCTAGTTTATACTTATATAAAATATAATTATAAAGTATAAGATATAGGATTATAATATCTATAATTTTAATAAGACTAGGTTCTTAATAGAAATACTATTGTATATAAAGGTTATTATAACTTTTAACTAATATAGAAGGCCTTATATAAAGTAGCCTAGTAATTATAAATAGGTTTCTATTATTTAGGGTATATATATAGATAGCTAAGTAATACCTTTGTATATTATTATAAAAGGTAAATATTACCTTCTGTTATAGTACTTTAATAGTAAATTTCTAGCTATATAGTATATTTACCTAAGTAAAAATAGATAAACTATAAATAAAATTAGCCTAGATTAGCTAAAGCACTTTAATTAGTATATAAAGTCTTATATAAAGGGTACTTATTACCTTTTAATCCTAGATAGCTATAATAGCTATAAATTAACTAAATTTAATAACTACTATAAAGAAGAAAGTATTATTACTTTATATATACCTCCTTATTTATTATATAAGCTTTAGCCTTTTAATATTAGCTATTTTAGCCCTTTAAAGCACTTATATAGTAAAGAAATTAAGAAAATAATATAGATATAAATTATATATATTACTAAGGATAACTTCTTTTTTGCCTTTAAAGTAGTATTCTTTACTTTAATAGGAGAAATAAATATATAAGTAGGTTTTTAATAGGCTAGTCTTATACCTTTTAATCCTAAAGTTATTATTTTTTGCCTAGATTTTAAGCTAAAGACACTAACACTAGTTAACTTATATCTAACTAGCTTAGGCTTATAAGACCTAAAGACACTAATAACAGTAATTAAAAGTATATAAAGCTTTACTTTATTAAAAAAAAAGATTAAGGACTATTAAAAAAGTTTACTAACACTAATATATAAGGTAATTAACTTATAGTTAAAAGGTATTAGTAAGTTAGTATATTAACTTACTATTATTAAGGTAGAGAACTATTAACTTTATATAGAGATAAAGGTACTTAGTAAGCACTAGAGGGCTAAAAAGACCTAACTATATCTTAGAGAATTACTTAATATAGCTAAAGTAAAGGCACTACAAGGAGAAAAAGACATTATTAAAGCTAAAGGTAAGGAAATATCCTAAAAGGGGGGTTATATAGAGAGTAGTAAACCACTTGCACAACAATATAGCAATTATAGAAAGACTAGATATAACGTATAAACCTATAAGGTAGTTTAGAATACTAATAAAGAATAAGGTAATATATATTTTTAATTAATTTTGTATAATCTAGTTAAATTAAGTTATTAAAAAGATAGAAAGGTAGGTAGATGTGTGCTACTTACTATAATACGCTACT
The DNA here is from genome assembly GCF_030913465.1 of Colletotrichum navitas. Lineage (NCBI taxonomy): Eukaryota > Fungi > Ascomycota > Sordariomycetes > Glomerellales > Glomerellaceae > Colletotrichum > Colletotrichum navitas. The sequence goes on from NW_026850657.1 coordinate 11,663, forward strand.
TACTATATATATACATTAGTAATAGTAGTTTAAAAAAGAAGCTTACTATTACTAAGGCTAACACTTATATTAGTAAGTCTATATAAGAGCTTAAGTATAAATACTTTAGTAGTAAGAAAAAGGTACTAAAGTTAAAGCTATAATAAAAGTAAAAAAAAAAATTAACTATTATAGAAAGAAGCTAAAGTAAAAAAAGTAATAATTAACTTAGTAAAGTTTAAGAAAGATCTTAATTATAATATTTATTTACTAGTTATAAATTAATTAGTAATAAAGAAAAAAAAGCTAGTAGTTTTATAAGCTAGGTATTAAAATTTACTATTAAGTAATAAGTTAAAGAAGGTATATTATATAGAAGTTTATAAGTAAGTAGTTAAGTAATAATAGTAATAAAATATTTTTATATTTATAGTAATCCTTTATAGTAATCCTCTATAGTAATCCTTTACTAGTTAGCTACTACTATATTACTTTACTTACTAGCCTTATTATTATTATTATTCTTAGCTTTTTTACTTTTTTTTTTTTTAGCTAGGTCTTAGTAGTACTTCTTAAGGGTAGCCTTTTAAATAATAGTTAGGCTAGTTTTTTTTTTTCTTTTACTAGTACTTTAGTAATTTATTTTTTACCTAAGTAAGAAAAATAACTTTAGAGAAGGTTAAAAATAGTACTAGTCTTTACTTATTAGCTTTATAGCTAGAAAAATAGACTTAATAATATTAATATCCTTCTTTATAATAGTAATTCTCTTAGTATAAATAGTAGCTAACTAAATAGCTATAAAAATAAAGATTAGTAAAAAGATTATTATAATAATTAATTATAGTAATTACTTACTTTTAAATATAGCTATAAAATAAGTCTTAGTAGCCTCTTATAGTATAAAAATAGTAGCCTTTTAAAAGTAAAGGTTATTTTATTAAAAAACTTTAAATATAATCTCTTTATAAAAATATTAAAAAAGTACTTTTATTATTAAAAGATTAGTTATTTTCTAGTACTTCTAGATTTTATAAAGAGTAATAGCTATAAGTAAATTAGTATTATAGTAATTACTTATAGTAATTAAATACTTACTATCTACCTTCTAATACCTTGTCTTTAGGGCTACTATAGCCTTTTTATTACTGTCCTTCTAAGTAGCCTTTTTAAGTATAGTCTTTTTAGGTACTACCTTTTTTAGTGTAGCCTTTTAAGCTAGGTGTTTTTAACTAGGGCTTTTAAAGCTAATAACTTTTTTATACTTCTACACTTATAGAAAATTTAACTAATTTTTATAGTCTAAATATTTATTAGTAATTATTTAAAAAATAAAGTAAATAAGAAAAAGTAATAACTTACTATTATTATTATTATTATAATAAAAAAGAAATAAAAAAAAAGAAAATATAAATAAGTAAACTAAAATAAGTAAAGTAAGTTAAAATTATAGTTTAAAAAGGTACTAAAAATAAAGTAATTTATAGCTACTTTACTTTTCTTTTTTATTTATTTTTAATTATTTTTTTTTAATTTTACTTTTTTTTTAATAATAATAATAATAATAATAATAATAATAATAGTAATAATAATTACTTTATTTTATAAGTAAGAACTATTTTACTTATTTATTAAAAAAAAATTCTAACTTTCTTTAGTTACTTATTTTCTACTAAGAATATCTTTCTCTTAGCCTTTATAAGGTCTATTTATAGTAATTAATTATAGTAACCTAACTAATATCTCTCTAGGCTACCCTTTAGGCTCTAGTACTAGTATAAAACATAAGGCTAATAATAGCTATTTTAAGAATATATATACTAAAAAGGCTTATAAGTATATTAAGGGAATAATAAAGGAAATAAAAGAGCTTAAGAAGGCTAAAAAGTTATTTACTACCTAGAAGAATTATAAGCTAGTTACCCTTAAGAAGTCCTAAGCCTATATTAATAGTATAGCTTTAGTTAAGGCTAATATAAAGGCTAAGGTAATTAATAATATTACTACTATTATATAAGTAATTTTTTTTTTATTTATTTATACTTATCTTTAACTATAAAAATAGGTAATTAAAGGGTAACTATCTAAGAATAGTTATAATAAGACTTAGTCTTTATTAGTCTTTTTCTAGGAGCTAGACTTTTATTTAGGTTAATAAAGATAATTAAGTTATTTAAGAAAATAATAGTAATAGTAACTAAGAGAAGGTTCTTTTTCTTAGCCTTAAAAAGAATATAAAAAAAAAGCTAGTTAACCTAAAAGATTATTATAACTTTAAGGTTAGTTTTTTTTCTATTAAGAGTATTAATATTTAGTAAAAAATATAAGTACTTATAGTTAAGTATAAAAAAGTAAGTAATTACTATAATTAATTATTATAAATTACTAATAAAACTAAGACCTTATTTACTAAAAGTACTACTATATAACTAACTACTAGTATATAGCTTTAGACTAGCTTTTTACTAAAGTCTATTACCTAAAGGTTTAGCCTTTTATTTACTTTAATATTACTTCTAAAGAAGGCTTTATTTAGCCTAGTTAAAGTCTACTAGCTATAGTAAATATCTTTACTAAAGAGAAGTCTTTTCTTTAGTTAGTTTTTACTAAATTTTAGAAGCCTACTACTTCTTAAGATTATAAGCTTCTAAGAGCTATTTTTTATATCTATTAAAAGAAGAAGTAAATAAAAGTCTAAGCTTTACTTAATATTTTACTAATTTTCTTAAGTAATTTACCTTTTAGTACTACCTTACTATAGGCTAATAAAGTAAAGGTTTTTTTTACTTTATTTAAAAATACTACTTTACTTAAGACTTTAAGCTAACTATTAAGTAGCTAGTTAAAGAAGTAATTACTATAATTAATTATTATAATATAATACTAACTTATATATCTAGGTCTAGGGCTCTCTTAGTTTCTTTTTTTAAGAAAAGATTTTTCTAGGATTAGCTAAGCTATAGGATAAAGTTAATCTTAACTTAAAGGTAACTATAGGATTTAGTTATATAATAATAAAGGCTTTTAAGCCTTTATAGAAGCTTTTACTTCTTTATCTTTAGCTTTAGCTACTTATTAAGGTATACTTAGCCTCTTAGAAAAAGGTCTTTAGTATAGCCTATAAAGCTATATAAGCTTATAACTTTGATTTTATTAAAGAGATAGCTAAGGATATTTAAAAAGGCTAAAGATAAATTATAGTAATTAGTTATAGTAATTTCTATTTTTATTATACTTCTTACTATTCTTATATTACTTTAGCTATCTTTTTTTAAATTTATACTATACTTTAATTTAAGTACTATTTATTAGCCTTTTTACTAAGTATTTTTATAGTAAGTAGGTCTTTTATACTAAGACTAGGCTTTTTTTTTTCTATATAATATATTAGAAAGTTATAAAGCCTTATAACTATATATATAATTTAGACTTATACCTTTAAGCTATACTCTAGGGCTAAGTAGTTAATTATTTTTTATTTTTATTTTAACTAACTAAATACTTACTTAATAATTATTTAAAGATAACTATACTATAGATTATATAGCTCTTAGGCTATCTTTAGTAGTTTATTTATATCTTTAAAATCTTATAAATAATATTAAGTCTTATAGTAGAGAGTAATAATACCTTTTTATATACTAAACCTAGTATTCCCTAAGAAATACTAACCTTAAGGGACTTTAAACCCCTTACTACTTATAAAATTAAATAAACTAGTGTTATAAATTAACTTTTTAGCTTTAGTAAGTATAAATAAAAAGCCTTTATTAAAATAAACAGTAGTAAAGATATTTTAAAAGACTATTCTTTTTTAACTATACTACTTTTCTTATTTACTAATAAAAATATATATATTAATAAGAATACTATTAATTACTTTAATATAACTAGTAAAGTATTTACTTAGCTTTTTATTACCTTTTATTTCTAGTAAGACCTTAGCTTCTCTATAGGGTATAATATATACCTTATAAAGCTATATAAAGTATAATAAAACTTTATTCTAGACTAAAGATATAGTTAATTAACTAATCTAAAAAAAGTAGCTTATAGCCTATTATCTAAGGTTACTACTATAAGATAATATAAATAGGTAAATAAGTACTTTTTACTTAATAAAGAGGTATTAAGATAGCTATAAAGGTATATTATTTATAAGCTATCTTAATAATACTTAAAATTACTATTTACTAAAGTAAAAGAGGTATTAGAAATAGTAGTTTAAACTAAAAAAAAAGCTTTTAGTAAATTTAGTATATAGTTATTAAGCTACTATTAATAACCTCTTAATTATCTATATTTATACTAGCTTATTATCTAACTATAATAGTACTAAATATAGCTACTATAGTAAAATATTTAAATTTTATAATAATAAAAGCTTTAAGTAATTTATAGTAATTAATTATAGTAATAAAAGGTTTTTAAGAATATAATTATTAATATATAATAATATTATTATAAGTTTAACCTAAGTTTTTAGTATATTAAAAATTTATATAAGGAAATAGGTAATTAGTAATAATTTATCTAGTAAAAAGTTACTTTTTACTAAGGTATATAGCTAATATATAATAATATAAGGTTCTATAAGATAGAACTATAATTATAATGTACCCTCCTGTTTTAAGCCTAGTGCAATATGATTTAAGTTCAGGTGGTACTTGTGGCTGGTGTTATTGAATATTTGAAATTCTTATTGCATATTTCAATTTTTAACGCAGTTATTGATCAGGCTCTTAGTGATTAAGCAAGCAAGATCCAAACGACAGACAGTGTCCGCCTGCCTCATATCCTACCTCAATGGGTCTCGCAGATTATCAAGGAACCCCGACACGCTCCTCTCGAGATCCCCTTCAATCCTCTTGCGCCCGGCTTCAAGATCCTCCATCTCCGCCTTCAATCGTCAACACTGGGGCCCAGACTCTCTCGCCGCTACCTGAGCCTTCTTCACGTCATCCAGCAGCAGCAGAGCCAAAGCATAATGCCGTTCGTGAAGCCACATCTCCCTCCCGAGATCGTTGCGTCGCGCCGCAAGTTTGTTAAGCGCGCCCGCTGCCCTGACGCAGACGCTTGCTGCTGCTGCTTGCCATCCGCGCAGCTGGTGTGTAGCCATGCCCAGGCTGGCTACACAAAGCTGCTCCTGGTCGCCGCTGTTGCTGTCGTTGTCGTTGTTGCCATTTATCGACCCCTAAGATGGCCGTCGCCTCACCATTCCCTGCGCCTGCGTCACGAGTCTGTCGCCAACCTCAACCGCGTCTCTGAGATACCTTATTGACTTACACACAAGGCTGTGTATTCGACTTACAGGAGACATTCAGAGATGGCGCTAGAGCATGCTATCTCAACCTGCACCATTACTTCTGCTGTCTTCTAAATGTTCCACCAGTTGTCATTCCACCCACCATGCCCGCCTTGTCCACCATTAATTACCAGCGTCATAGCAAGCACGTCGATGGCCGCCGTCCACGGCTCACCTATCAAGGCGTTACCAAGGTACTCCATGCCCTATTACATGTTTTGCGCTCCTGGAATGAGCGCTCCCACCTAGGGCGTGGGCGTGAGCTGTGATATGGTCGTTGCTGGCTTGTGCTGCTTGGGTCTGTGGGGCTGTCGATGGTGGTACGTCCTTTGTGTTACCCTCCGTACCTTGGCGACGGGCGTTTGCCCTGTCTGGAATTGGATTGAATGACCCCGGCATGTGCGTGTCACCACTTTGCGCATCTGGGCCATGACCAGAGCCGCCGGTGGCAGGGGCATGTGTTTGCTCATGATGAAGATAGAAAGGATAGTCTACAATAACAATGCTATGGACAAAAGTCATGCCAGCCCACCTGGGGCCATGCCACTGAACAACAGGACGCTGGCCTGGTTAGATTCATTGCAACAGTCAATGGCTTGTGTACGCGATTTTTTCAGCGCCAACCACTTCTTCTTCTCTTCTTTTAGTCTGCGTCTTGTTAGCATAGGCTCCGAGCAGGTCATCAGATATAGCTTATAACCTTTTGACTTATTCAACAGCACCGTTATCGCCGGTTGCCGCCGACGTTCCGGCGCCCAAAGGTCGTTCGCGTGTGCAACCATGGTTAAAGTGAAGTCAGATTCGGGAATTGCTCTGCGTTATCGGGTATTCTATACCGTATTAAGTTATCAAGATCTAGCATGGGTCAGAGGTGCCCTATATCGGGTTTGACGTACTGTGATATTACATATGTATCGGGTGAACCGCACTAGACCACTTATGGGGGTTTAGAGCGACTATATCCATCAAGAACCTCCTGACTTTCAGTTCTAGTTGCTCAATCTTCTCCTGGTGCTCAATGACACGTGGGTTTGGCTTGTATATCACGGGTTTCTTCGGTCCCTCTTCTCAGCTCGACCCAGCCGTGCGCCTAGTGTTTAGCAAAGCCCGGCATAAGCTTGAGGTTGCTGACAACGGTGGGCGAGGAGCGAGTGGAGGGCTTCGGCAGGCTTTCGTCGACAGTTATCTGGGTTATGCCCTGAACAATGTGGCGCTGGAATCCGGGGCCACTGGGAGGGGCAGGAATCGTCGCGCTCGACGTCTTCTTTGGCGGGGGCAATTAGCTATCCCCTTCAAGTCGAGTTCACAATTGATGGCGTGGGCGACAAAATGAGAGACGAATTGTATGGGACGAGTACATGGGCTAGAATCGTTTCAGCGCGGAACAAGTCGAGTGGTGGGGAGAAGGATTGAACTCCATACGTACTGTGAATGAAAGAGTGTGGTGTAAGCATACTGATCTCAACGGAGGAAAGAAGAGAGAGAAAAGAAGCAAACAATAGGGGCGTACGTTTCTGTCGACTCGGAATGAGGCAAGCAGTCGCTGCTGCGTGCCATGGCCACCAGCTCAAACACGATGGTGTTTTCGAGGGTGGACGGGAATGTGTTTGTGGACTGGACCATGTTGCAATGCTATAAGCTTTCAGGTTCGCGAGCCAGCAGCTGACGCTTGGTAATACTGGGTGACGACGTCGGCAATGACGTTATAGATTCTGACGCGAGGCTGGTGCGGCTCGAGGTTCTGCCTCGACGTTGGCGGCGCCGCGGGGAGATGAAGTCAGATCCCGCAGGATAGTTCGTCATAGTTGCAGTCGTCAGCGCGATGCTTCGGCCTGGTTCTTGCAGCAAGAGAATAACAGTAGACTGGATGGTTGTTGTTAATCAGCCAGCTTCGTGGTCGGTAGAGGGTGTTACTAAAGCCACGACATCTGGTCCAAGGAGCAATCAATGTATCGGTTGTCCCCTTTGGCAAGGCACAACAGCATGGGGCAACGTCGACGGGGAGGTTTTAAGTCGGCTGGGAGTGTAGGTGTGTTCCGTACCTATCGTAGCAGCAGCTGATAAGTGGCTTGTGCCATGTGTGGCATACATAACCGAGAGCTTTTGGGGTGCCTTGCGGACGCTGGCAATGAACGAGGCGGAGGCGGGTCGGGGAGGGGAGGCGGGGGGCTGCTGGGCTTCGGCATTCTGGTTAGCGTAAGGGAGCGAAAACGCAGGGGAGGAAAGGGAGTCGAAGTTGTTCGAACCTCTGAGGATGGGCGTTTCGCTCACGTCAAGATGGCGCTGGTGATTGTCGAGATAATAGAACGAGGTCGTGTTATGGATAGCAGTGTGAGAATGTATATAGTACTCAGATAGTGTAAGAATAACACAAGGTACAAAAATGTTTAGGTGCATAAAGCTGTTGCACAATAAGAATATCTATGTACAATGCATATGCATGTACTACGTGCCGACAAGTGCATGTCTCCTCGAGGTTACCTGGAATGCTTACGTACGTCATCTTTCTCAGGGCAGTAATTCTTGTGGGAACTATTAGAACCTTGGGTCCAGGGAAGTCTAGCCCGGGGAAAAGAGCAGGCAATAACATAAGCATTCTGAAGAAAGAAAGAAAAATCTGTACTGATAGGTTGTGCATATTGTGTCTACTAAACAACGCCAACTCTAGCTAGCCCAGTCCGTCCCAACGGCAATATTAACACAAGTGTTAGATCCATCCTTCCACAGGCCTAGACTCTCCGTTAGTCTATGCAAGGAAGGCAGTAAAGCAAGTACACTACTAGGGGCACCTTCCACCTTACGACAAGGTAACTACTAACTTACTTACTTTCTTTTACTTTAATCTAATTAATTAAGATGTTAAAATTCCTTACCTTGCCCGCTCTTCTCTTTTGTTAGCTTGTTGCGCACGCAGTGGCAGGTCAATTTTAAGCAGTAATTATTATTATTATCTCTTCTTCCCCTTTTTCTTTGTCTTCTAGTCTCCCCAGGCCCGCACCACAACTCGAGGCTATCAATGCCAACTAAGACGATTACTCCCCAACGCCTTCAGACAGGACAAGACCGCGACTCGTGTAGCATCTAATATAGACTTGCGTAATACCCTCTCCTGCTCGGCCAGCTTACACAGCAAATACCCAATCAATATTCACACTTCCCATCGCCACCCTTAACATCCCAGAACATTGTCGCCATGACTAGATGACTCATGTCCGCAATCAATCATCAAAATTAATCCCATTGCCGGGCGACATCCCTATTAAAGTCTTCATCGTCACCACAATCACCATCGCCACCAACGGACAGCCTACTTTTCCCGTTGCCAGCGAGCAAAGAAGAATTATTAAACATTCAAAGCTGTTTAAGCATCCAGGGGAAGTAGATAATCATTTAAGAGCATCATCCATAGCCACCTGAACCTCTTTCTTCACTTCTGCATCTCCACCTTCTTGACTAGCCATGCATGCTTCTCTGCTGTTCTCTTGTACCTCCTCCTGCTTGCACCGTCGCGTTACCTCCCACATCTTATCCTTTTCATTCCAGTGCCAGACAAAATCCTTGCCTGCTGGGTCGTTTGGAAGGCGCGTCCGGTCAATTCTTCTCGCTGATTCGCGCGTCATGGCAATGAACGTGGCCATCTTGTATTCGCCGTTTGGAACTTTGGTGCCTGTGAAGAAATGGTGGAAGTAACTTGAAGTAAGCGAGTCTGCCCCTAGAGTTCAGCATCAGTCATTCATAGTCATCTAGGGATTTCTTTTAATAAGTATGGGTACCTTGTTGGGAATAAGAGTATTGTGAAGAAGAACAAAAAGATGGAGGAGAAGAAAAAAAAAACCTGACTTTATGTATCTGCTTTTAATTAAGTAGGCACAACAAGCTGACTTTCACTTGGACCGCTTGCTAATATGTAGGTCGGCAGGTTGCAGTTAGTAACCTAGACAACTGCTAATCATACCCCTACAAATATGTCTGTACCCGTAATCAATAAAGCGCGATACCGTAATTCACACAGGCACAATTAATGCATAATAGAAGTACCATTTAATTTTATGTAAGGTCAAAAGTAGTCAATGCAGTGGGTTATGAGGATATCGTCGTTTGCTGCAGGTGGTGCACCAAAAGTGATGATATTCATGGTGGTTGTTGCTTGCTCGTTCAATCTAACAGGGGTGAGTGAGGTGGGCTGGTGGGGTGAGAAGGTGAGAGGCAGGATTTTCTGCCACGGGCGGTGAGAGGTCACATGACGTCCCTCCACCCGCCCGTACTTCCACACACCAACATTTTGAAAGAAAAGAAGGTAAGGGAAACATCAAAGATAATTTGAAAGAATAGGAAAATAAAGATGAAAAGAAATATAGCTACCCTGCTGCGTTTAGGTTTTTGCTAGGGAACTCGAAAGTATTCATCTTGATATTGGGATGCTCTCATATGTATCTTGCAGCCTCGCAAGATTTCTTCAGAGGCCAGAACAACTACTATTCTGGCGCCACTCGTAGGGGGGCGTACTGTTACCATATTAACATACCAATCAGGTTCATTGATCACCTTCACATCGTGGCCACTTGTCAGCTTCTCTTTGCTTTCAAGAAAGATCGGTAAATTGTGAGACGGAAAACTGTTTCCCAAGACTAATAACCCATGCATTTTAGCAAGTCTTCTATCTGCTATCATTTTAATTTGGTGAGGGCTGGAATACATTGGTTAGGTGCTATTAGATTGTGGACGTTGCTGAGGGTTTGTCTTTACCTTATCTTTATTACACCTGCATCTCCAAGACATTGAAAAAAAAGACATCTGAAAGGAGAGTCATGCCATGACAGTAGTATTTACAGGTAGTTAGGTAAGTATAATGAATAAAAGTCTGGCTACCGCCGGAAAGGTTTGGTTTCTCATTTTCCTTTTCTTAATCTACGAAAAAGGCCACACGCAAGCTTCCTCTAGGTCTCATTTCTTAATGAGACGGATCTGACAGCCATCAAATCAACCCAGCCTCTACTCTCATTTCTCATTGAGACGGATCATCCGTGCTTGGCATCATCTCATCTCTCCTCACCCCGCCTCATCTCATCTCATCTTAGGAACGGACCATCACCTCACAAAGATCTGTATATTCTGAGCCTTGATGCAACGCAAAGCCATCTGCCAGCACATGCTTATCATACTGCCAGGTCACAAATATGTGTATTGCTAATATCATGCTCCCTAAGATCTAGATTGACTGGTTTAGGTATCTACATGTACTAGTGGCCCGACATCTTTTTGGAATGGCATCAAGACTGTACCTTTCACCGGCCGGCTCACCATCACCCGCAACGCGCGGCGATCCTGTGGGCCCTGCGGGCCCTATGGCTAAGCCACTGCCGTGCCATGCCGCGACACACTTCTGGTGATACCTATCCGCCAAAACATCACAACCATGACCACCACCGCCACTACTGCCATCTTGCATCAATCCCTCCGTCAGCTCTGGCCAACTAGGCTTTGCTCTCTACCTGCACTTTCAAACCGCAAGTACAGAGAGCATTCAGTTCAAGATTAATGGGGTGCGGACCGGGCACCGTGTCTTGTGACATTCGCCAACTAGACATGCTTTCCTTTGGTCCGTTTGAAACGTGCAAGGGTTGGTACCATGACGCGACGAGGTGTTGTTGCGTGCGCCTCACCTTGCTCCTCGATGGCTATCGCGACGCAAAGCGGTCAATGTGATGCGAGGAGCAAAAACAGGGAGACCCGAGCTGTCAGAAACCTGCCTATCCTATGTTCTATCTGCGGTTTCCGCGTTCCTGTCCAAGAGCATAGTAGTAATGTAAACATGATGGCATAAGTAAATAGTAGCAGTAATCTGGATGTGGTTGCAGTAGTTGCAGCAGTTGCAGCGGTTGCAGTGGTTGCAGCAGTTGCAGTGGTTGCAGCAGTTGCAGCGGTTGCAGCGGTTGCAGCGATTACAGCAGTTACAGCGGTGACAGTGTTTTTGAGCGCACGGACGAAAAGTTGGGTTTTCAACCCTTCCAATATAACAGACTGTACAGGATTCTTTGTCGTACCTGAGGCATCGCGACTCCACCTTTGTCATGATGAACTTATCATTCGCGAGGTCAGGCACGGGGAGAATTGTCAGATTTCAGAAGCTCCTGATGTTGCGTATAGAGGTGATTGCGAGGTTGTCAAAGCGAATGAGCAATCGGTCTATACCCGCGAGGCAAAGAAGGAGAAACCCCACCGAAGCGAACATTGGTCTTGCCTGTTGCCGTCTCGCAGGGGCGGTCTTGGTGAGATAATGATACCTGTAGATGGCCTGGTCGAGGGGATCGGAGGCAATAGCACTGCCACTCAAGGCCACGTTGTCAAAAACCGCGGGGCTGGTGCAAAAAGATACACTCTCTTGCCCCGGAGCAGGCGTTGATCGGCTGGCTTCGGAGGACTTCGGAGGACTCCCCCAGACTGATAGGGCAAGGGCGGAGCTGCTGGACCACTGTTGTGAACTCGCTCATGAAGCAATCACCATCTATCTGTCGAGACCAGCGATTTGTATGTAGTATTGCGGTGCGGTGCGGTGCGGTGGAACGGCGCGGTCAGAAAGCGAAGTCGTATTGAGGTGTGGGTGGGGGCAACATCCTTGAGCCTGCCTCCCTGTTTGACGTAATTGTTGCACTGAGGACCCCTGTCGTCGTCTCGTCTCGTGGCTTAAGGCACCCAAGTGTGCACCACGTCGCATAGGTAGGTACATCGTACGTAGATACCTACTAGGGGTTAATGCATCCCTCCATGTACCTACTAAAGTATGTACTACCTACCTACCACCTAAGGTAGATACCTGACTAGGTACCTAGTCTCTGGGGCAAACCAGCACATGGCTCTATGTACCCAAGCTCCCAAGTACGTACCTGAGCACCCATCTGTCGTCTTTTCTATCAGAGTCAGACAGATACATACCTAGGGGCACATCAATCATCCTCACACACACAAACCACATCAACCAGCATCACATCCCACTGATCGACCGGCCGGCACAACACACAAACAACACCACCACCACCACTTCTATCCGCTATTCCCGTTCGCCTTCTCCTTTTCGTCATTTCCGCACTGCCCTCATAATGTACTTCCTTGCCCATCGGCGCCTTGACCTGGAAACGAATGAATACGAGCCACCCCACTTACAAACACAGCCTCGTCTCATCCAATAGCAGAACGAACCCGACGTGCCACAATACTCCAACAAGCATCTGAAGTCTATGTACCTCGGACTACTCATGTTCAGCATAAAACGATTGTATGTCAAGCCCTAAGCTGTTCCCTTGGTCGTGGTCCGTTTTCTTCTGGCAACAGACCAAGCCAAAATCAGTCGGTTTCCAGCCCTCGTCCTTCACATGATACCATCATGTCTTTGACTGGGTGCAATACGGCACATGCGAAAGAGGGGTTTTACAATTGAGCGCCGTAATTAATCCCCATCAAATATTAACAGGGTCTGTTTGAAAGAACGGCCGTTCAGGTGCATGAATGCCTTGCAAGCATTGAAACGCCATCCGCGATATGGGAGTCTATATCCAGCATGCAAGTTGATCTGGTCATGAATCTGTGCTTTTTCCGAGGACTGGTGCTAACTGGTCTCGGGTATCGGTGGTATCGGTCTGTGGTGATGGTACGAGGGAAAGACGATGGTGTTGGAGGTTTTGGTACAATGCGGCGGCACAGTAGCACGTTCTCTGGAAATCGTCAACTCGCCATCGTCCTCACTCGTCAATCCAACAGCTTGGTGCTGTAGAATCGGGTGGTGAGGGACGAACGGGGAGACTCCTGTCAAGAAGAGAGATATCGCACCCTAGTATGTATTAATGCCTGTCAGAAAAGTCCGGTTTAACGCCAATGACATTGGATGAGGTGAGATGAGATACAGGCCCTTGCGCTCCATGTCGTGTGATTCATTCATTCACTCTCCCCAGTCATCATCCTACTTTTGCCCTTGTCAACCTTGGGTACTAGTGGTACGTCTCGCTCACGGCCTTGGACAAGTCGCGAACCAGACCGCCTAGCTTCTCTTCCTCGGGCCACAGTATTATCGCTCTTGGAGCAAGCCTTGTTTGTAGCCCCTGTATCTCTCGTCCCTCGCGCTTCTCCTTCGATAACTGCTTGTCTACCAGCAATACTACCATAGGTTCCCTCCAACCTCCACCATGCCCTGATTCACCATGTGCCGTGATATATAAGCCGTGATTGCGTATCGGCAATTACGGATCCGCTTTTGTCATCACACTATGCAAGTGTCGCGCATAGGGGTCAGGATATATATATTCAAAGACGGTCCATCTATCTAGAAGGGGTAGAGGGCGGCGGAGAGGGCAAATATATACATAGAATCTATCTACATCCGACTGCCTCAGTCGTCGCCGGCCTTCACCTACTGTGCCGGAGAGCAAAGAAAGTCAAGAGCCAGGAAAGTATCAAATGCTGTCATCAAACCCGGCAGAGGCCCGTCACCCGATGCGCATTCTTGTCGACACGGTGCTGACTGAAGGCGCCGGTGTCTCTTGACCAAACACGCCCATCAGCCTTTGCACGGCTGCCTGACGCATTGCCTGAGAGCCCTGCCGCACCCGCTCAAGAAACTGCCTCTCCTCGTTATCCTGCGGCTCCGGAACCTCTACGGGTGCCCGTGGCCCGTTTTCACCCTCGTCGCCAAATTCTGTATCAGGCGGCGGCCGTCTTTGCCGGCTAATAGGCTTAAGCCTTGCCGCCTCAGCCTCAAGCGCGGCAACCTCTCTGTCAATGTTCATCACATAGGTGGTGTTCGTTACGTGAATAATAGACAATGGCTTAGATTCTGAGCCAGCGACGACGTGTGAGGTGACTGCGTTCCATCCATGGCCGTCATCAAGCAAATCAAGTAGGACTTTAAAGTCTGATGCCATGTTGCAGATTGGTATTATATCAGTTGCAGCAGGGGCAAGCGTGTGCAAGATAAGCTTGATGGTTGAATCTTGTAAACGGTTGAGCTCTATTACGTCCTTGTATATGTTGTTCATGCTGACGTCTGGGGAGTGTGATGGGACCTGACTAGGCCGCAGCCATAGGAACGCGTCCTGGAACCACGGCGGCGGCGGCGCCGCCGCTGTGTACTCCTTGTTTCTGCCTAATAGCCCCCCATCTGCAGCATCCGTCATAGCGGCGATCCGGAACATGTGCTGAGACACGAGCCTAGTCAGGTCTGAAATGCCCGTTAAGAGTTCAACTACTTGGCGTAACAGTGACATGAGCTCGCCTTCTGCTGCCATTGACGGCGCCGCCACGTCGCTGGCCTGAAGGAGAAACCGCACTATATCGCCGCCCTCGGCGCCGTAGTTGTTCTCATCAGGCCCTCCTCCTTGACGTTCAATGAAGGCTTTATGGAGTGCCTTGTAACGGCGTGCTGATTGCTGCTGGCCCCACGACTCAAGAAAGCTAACGAGCGAGGAAACGTCTGAGAGCGCAACAAACGCCGGGTCACAGGCAAAGTGCCACGCCATACCGATTGTTCCATTTTGAGTGTTACCAGCAGATGAGCAGAAATGACATGTAGCATCAGCCCAATCGGTTTCGCTGTTGAGAAAGGCTTTTCGGTAGGTATAGAGGAACGAAGGGGTGTCGTATGCCGTGCCCAGCAGCTTAGCGGCCATGCGTAGGCGGCGGTCAGGGCGCCAGGCGGACACAGTTTCGCTAAGGGGCGCCCACAAAAGAGCCACAGTAGAGATGTGGCGATCTAGCAACCGGCATGTGAATGAGATGTCGTGGCGATGGCTGGCGGTTGCTGCTTGCGACTTTCGCGACTCTTGCGACAAGAGATAGGTAGCGTTAAGGCATATGCGGCCGACAACCTTTTGTACATCTTGGAGGAAGGTGGCGTTGGGGCTATTAAGAGTATCAATCACTACATTGTAGAGTGATAAGCGCTGATGTTCGAGCAGGGCTATTGCACGATATAGTTCAAGTGGTATGGCATTGTTTTCAAAGTGCATCTCGTAGAGAGTGCCGTCGGGAGCGGTCATAGCAGTCGTACAAGAGTTGACGTGGGAATGTCGGAAGAGCTGGGAGGTCCAAAGACCTAGGAGAAACCCGCAGAAGATGAAGAAAGCGAGTGATGGACGGGAAAAGGCAACGAGGTTAGGGCGCCGGCGCTGCTGGGTCGGGCTAAGGATCGGGCTCAGGATCGGGCTCAGGCTCAGACTTGGGTTGGGGCTCGGACTGGAGGTCGGAGGATAGGAAGATTTGTTATTAGAGAGTGTCAACTGGACAACATCGTCGATCTTGTGGATAGGACATGGTGGCGTAGGCAGCGGAAGCTTAATGGGGCCATGGTACTGAATGATACGGCGAGGGTGACCTGCGAGATGCAGCGACACAGGGTCGTCGGGGTCGGCAACAAAGTCGCGATGGAAACACAGCTCGATAGGTTGGAGCTGGGTGAGGTTGTAGGTTGCCTCATGTTGGGCGTTGTTGTTGTTGTTGTGCTCGGGGCAGAGGCGCGGGATACGAGTTGAAAAGCGAAGGGCGGTAAAATGATCGCGCGGGTGGCGGTCGGCGGGTAGTAGAGACATTAGACAATGGGGTTGGGAGCAGCAGTCATCGGGATGAGGCGGCATGGCGTTGTCGTCAGTTGTTTTTGGTTGATTTGCTAGTGATGGTGAACCATTGACGGGTCGGCTGATGCCATGAAATAATGACCGGAAGAACGAACGACGGATGGAATGATTGTAATTACCAGAAGGAACGAACGACAGGTGTTGGATAATGGAGGGAGGATGAATGAATGGATGAGAGGGAGAAAGTTATGAACCCAAATGCGAGAGATGATATTGTTTGCTGCATATGTAGGTACTACCTAGATTAGGTTATTATCATCATCAGGCGTATCTTGGCTTTGGGTTGTTTGAGCGAGTAGCGTGGAAAATAAGGGTGTGACGATACCTAGTGGCTGTGAACGGTGGTGGCACAGCCTATGAGATGAGGTAATGCGCCGTCAGCCCTGCCACAGATCGGGGCAGCCACGTGCTTGCCCCGATCTGGCAGCACACATGATGGGGCCCCTGGGTAGGTACGTACAGGTATTTACAGGGTAGGTAGGTACCTACCTATGTAGCTAGGTACACGGTACACCACACCGGTCATGGGTTCCGTGTCGTACTACCTATATTAATTGCTGTCGCAATCTCGCTTTCGCAAGCAAACAGCACACCTCAAGAAGTACCCTGTGTTTGGCGTCGTTAAGAAAATTTTCATGTCGCCGAGCCCGCTGTCTTGGGCCTGTGGCTGCTTTTGAGTATCTTTTTTTGTCACGGCTGTTGAAAATTCCACAGAGCTGCCATCTTGTTTGTCCTCGTCATCTAATCCTCTGTCTAACCAAACCAGCTATCACGCTACAATACCCGCCACACCTGCCACATCTGCCACATCTGCCACATCTGCCACATCTGCCACACCCGCCACACCTTCCACACCTGCCCATGACACCTACCTGTACATCCTCCACAGCGGGCTAGCTCCCTACTATTATTACTAGCCATCTGGCAGCTAAAAGTCACGGAAGCTTGACACCTTTGACATGGCACTGTTGTTTCTGACTGAGACAATGACATTGTTGGGCGCGCTCTGTATGTAGGTCCGCGCGACAGCCTGTGTGGGCTGGCGGACTAGGTTATGTACCTAGGCAAGGAACAGGCGGGTGGGTACAAGGTACTTGTTTTCCGTCCGTCAAGACTCAGTACGTATCCGCAGCCTTGAGGGTCTATCCTGGTACCTTCACCCGTTCTAAATTGAACTGCAAACATAAGCAAGGGTGTTGGGTAGCTTTTGGCAATTCCTGTTAGAGCAGTGGTGCCCCGCCGCGGGGGAGCGCACCCAGGCTTCAACATGGCCATCCGCACGCTGGAGGAGGTCATGTCGGACGAGGTGCAAGGACACCGTAGTGACCCATACTCGCTGTCGGCGGCCTAGGACGAGTCATGGTCCCATATTAGATCCGTCGTCTCGGAAATCGGTGCTGAGGAGGCTAGGTTCGCCAAGGAGGCAGCTAGAAACGCCCTCTACGCCTTCCGACGTGCCCGCGCGCTACAGAGGGAGCTGGCTAAGACGCCTGTGTCCCACAGCATTGCGCTCCATAAGGAGCGCTAGCAGTCTACGTGGACAGTCGCTCTCTGGTGGAACAAGCTCTGGCGGGCATCCTGGGACTAGCACCCGGCTAATAAAGATGGTCTTCCTGGGCCAGCCGCACGCCAGGTCGATCGGCGGCTTGAGTCGTTTAAATCACTATTGAACTCAGTTCTGGCGACGCTCCCCGACCTCGCCGTGGCACTCAAGCTGGGGTCAGCCCTTGAGAAGGACACCTGCACAATGGGTAATCTGTTGGGGCACGCAGTTGCTATATGCGAGGGCCGTGTGTCAAGAGCGCTCGAGGTCGGGAGGGCAGCCGGGACAGTAAGGGGCTAGGAGTCGAGCGTGGGGACAGGAGAGGTTGCAGTGCCGCCGTCTGACGTTGATGTTCTTAGGGGTGCTTTCTACAAGCTGCAGTACTTTGACTTTATTAGAACGAATGTGTGCACCGAGGCAAATCAGGCCGTCAATATCTTTGAGGTGACGAGGCGATCGGCGGTGCGGCTGGCCGAGGGGCTGAAGGCCATCAAGGCGGACGTCTCCGGGGGTTTCTACGGTCGCGGCAGCCGTCTGTCACAGCGGAAGCCGAAGATAATAGGGACCAGAGGGCGTTGTGGGCAGAGACAGAGCTGATGCGCCTCGTCCCAGACCTGATTTCTCACCTGGAGCAAACGTACTTCCAACAAGAGGACTGACTATCAATCAGGTGGTGGGAAGTGGCTTGGTGAAGGCGGCGAGCGGCGGCGACGACGATGGCATCAAGTTGCAAAGGGGAATAGGAGGAGGGCGAGAATAGCTACGGCTCCAGTCGTGATTGTAGTTGTGGCGATGGGGATGAAGGAGAGGGAACGGAGCGAGGCGAAGCCGGGGCGGTGATTAACGACGAAGAGGGGCTGCCATCATAACGGTCACGGACGCGCTGACACGACTCGGTGTCACTGGAGGAGCTTGCAGCAGCAGCAGTAGCATCGGAACCTTCTGGCGGCGGCAGCAGCCTGGCGTCATTGTCTCCCCACCATTCCTTATAGGTCCAGGCGCTCCTTATGTCGTCAGGCCAGTCAAGAGTAGGCAGGCCAGTGTCAGCGTCAAAAAACTGCATTAGTATGCCTTTTTTTGTTTCTTCAGTAAGAGTATTAATTAGACTACTCGCCATCTTCTTCCTAATTATAGTCCATTCCTCGTCTAAGAGCGAGGGCATGTCAATGTTAAGCTTGGCAGCCAGCTCAACAAGGGTCAGGCAGGTGTTGTCCCTAGCAGATGGGGGATCATCTAGGATGCGACAGCGAACCTCAACCGTAGATGGGGCAGTGGCCATAGAGCGGATAGCAGGAATAGAGAGGCAGTAGAAGGCTAAGTAAGACTTCATAATTATCCAGTCAGAGGATCGCCAGGTGATCCTTGGACTTGGGTGACAGGAAACGATCTCGCCAAGGGTACGGCCGCGAAACAAGTAGGACGATCGGGTCTGTGAGAGGGTTGGTTGTCAGTGGCAATCTCAGAAGGGTAGAGGGGCTGTCAGGCGTAATTACTATTGCTCGTCCGGTCAGGGATCTTGGGGGCTTTGCGGGCTCGCAAGGAGCGACAGGGCAAGGTTCAGATGGCATTTTTACGGAGGAGGATCGATCGTTGTTGGATAGTGTGTGCAGTCAAAGTTTGAACAAGGTTAAAGACGGGCAGATGGGGGTGAAGCGGATAATGATATTGGTTGTGTATCGTTGTCTGATAAGGTACGAACTGTGCGAACTGTGCGAGTACAAAGACTGCGGAAAGGAAACGAGAAGAATGAAACTTTCCGAGGCCACGAGTGAAGAGGGAAGGTGGCAGTGGTTAGCGCGGGTTCCCCCCCCCCTCCCCCCCTCCAACGCGAGGAACCTGTAGATGGCGCAGGTACGTACTGCATGTGGACAAGTCCCTTAGGTACATTCAATACACCGCCGGCGGTTTGCCTGTGAGAAACCTGCAGGTAAACGGGCAACACCAAGATCAGGTCGGGATAATCGTACAGGTACCAGCCTGTCACCCATCTCCACGTGCCAAGGCGTCAAGGCTGCCGCGTCCTCCATTCTACACTAGGCAGTACGTACCTGCCCTCCTCCACCCACCCAGTCCTTCCCGACGGATAACTGTGGATCTTTCCCTGGTGGCAGCCTGGCAGGTACGTAACGTACTCCACACCTGCGACGAATACCTGTAGATCTTTCCCGGGTGGTAGGTACGTACTCCATCCATACCTGCCGTCGTCAAGCCGTCCGTCCATCTCGTATTCATTTCAGATCCAAACGGATTGATGCTCGCTCTCCCGGCGGTCGCAGGAAATAACGAACTGCCAACGAACGACATACTACGCACCACCATGATTCCAAGCCTTTTCCTTCCAAACCACCAACGGCAGCATATGATTCCTCGTCTCCTTCTCACTCACTCACTCATTCACTCACATTCAAACTCACACACTCACTCTTCGCTCCTCTCATTGCTGTGTCTTTCGCTGTTTACTGTTCCTCCAATCGATTACCTCAACACCTCTCCAGCCATGGACGGCACCGACGCCAATGACCTCAAGTCCTACTTTCAGGATATTATTCAAAGGGAGGCTATCGAAGAATTACCTTTCCCTCTTCACTCCGCTTTTCAAAAGTATTGCGTGCGCTACGCTGCTAAAAGTAGTCCCGCTCCCAGCGTTTCTGCTCCAATTCGTCAGCCGCCTCCCTCCGATATCACCAATTGGGAGACTATTCCCTCGCGTCAGAGCCAGATCAGCAAGACCGTTCTCCAGCGCAAGGCCACACAGCTTCAGGCCCCCTTCCAACAATACCTCAACAACGAAAGCCACGTCTGGTACGCCCGCTACAGAAACGGACTTGAGGCTGAGGCCGAAGCTGCGGCCCAAGAGGCCCGCCAATCGGTTCTCCGACGTCACGGAGCCTCAACAGGTAATTAACCCGGGTATCCTCCTTCTTCTCAGTTTACTTCACTCCTCGTCTATAAGCGCCGGTGACCGAACATTCCCAAACTCGCAGTTTTCCACCAAAATCCCGACCTAGGCAGATCGTCACGCTTCCCTCCTGCATCCCCCCCTCCCCGCGCCGCCTTGGCGCCACGCACTCCACCTACGCCGCGCTCTCGCCAGCCCCGGGCTATTCCGACCACCCTCTCGAGTCGATCCGGTCGAGAAACCTTGGAGAAGGTCCAGGCCGAGTACGACCTCAATAATGGTCAGTACCAGGAGACGTGGGAACATTACAAGGCAGTCGCAAAGGAGGCGGCCACCCTCCTCATAAAGCTGGAGGACCTCAAGGTCAAGATGATGGGTAATCTGCTCGCAATAGACCGTTTGAACAAGCAGGGCCAGAAAACAAGAGTGTTCCCTCCGAGACCCCCAATCCCATGAGAACCCCAGTCATACCCTTGACCCCACAGCAGCCCATATCACGTAAGGTGGCTGCGACAGACAACTTCTGCCCTGGCGAGGGCGACGACAAGGAGAGGTGGAGATTTGCTGGCACGACCTACCCTCATGGCGGAGGCAAGAAGTCTTCGCGTCGTCGCGGACAGGGATCGAGGGGCAGGAACAACGCCAACAAGGAATCGCCCGAGCCGGCGGATGGATCATGAGGGAGGGGGGGGCCAGCATTGTAGAGTCCAGCCTAACGCAAACGAATGTTTTCTCATTGGCCCCTGCGCAACTTGTCCAGGAATTACCCTTTGGTTGTTATTTTGCCTGTAACTCTCTGTTTGTCTGTCACTTGTCTCTGCCATCAGCTAGATACAATGCTTCATGTTCTATCCGTCTGTTCTCCATCTGTCTAATCTCTTTGCCCTGTCTGTCTGCTATCCCAAAATAGTCTGTTAAGACACCTCGACGTCGCTTGGAGAAATAACAAAAGAAGAGGAAACGCTCGTTCCCACCACCCTTGATAGACTGCATCCATCTCTTATGCTGTTTCTACTCCTTCCCCACTGATTTATAACATGTATAAATGCACATAAAATGTGTTCCCCGACGCCGTGTAACCCGTTTTTAGGGGACGCCGCAGAATCTCTTTGCGACCCCTGCCAAGACCACAAGGTAAGGGAGGAATCGTCAAACAATTGTCTCAGTCCCTGTCACATCGGCCTCCCCAACCTCTTCTATGCCGTTTTCTATCGCTGATACCACTGGCCCATCTCTTCTTGGCTGCCTGTTCCGCCTGTTTTTCTTAGCCAGAATACATGCGAGTCTCAGACATGCGAGCCCGCTAGGCAAATAAGCCCCTCTCACAAGCGAACATCTGCGACAAATTTTCACCTCAGGCAGAGGTTCTCCTCAGCCACCCACCCCCCCGGGAGCGATGTCGGCCAGAAACAGACAGTCGGTTGCCGTCCGCTCCACCTGTTCCTACAACAACGAACTAGTAGGGAAGAGGCCACGTCCTGTTGCAGCGGTGGCCACGTCGCCCTGTGCTGTTTTACTTGATGGATGGACGAACAGGATCCCTCATCAATCATTGGTCTGCGAATCCGGCCCCGTACAAACCAGTAAGGAAGTAAGGGCACGTAGATAAGGGAACCGGTCATCTGGCCGCATCATCGCTAGTTAAGCAGTCCTTTTGGGACTGAAAGAAGAGAGCAGCAGCCCCGGTCTCGTCTCGTCTTGCTTACTTCTAACCGCTATTTGCAAGACGCATGTCTAGGCTGTGATTGGGAATTCGGTAAGACTTGCGAAAGTCAGACAAGAAGGCGGTGGATATTGGGGAGAGGAGAGGAATTGGCCGAGAAGAAGGATATAGCCATCATCTCCCGTCCTTCATGGTGAGCTTCTTCTCTCTCTTCCTCCCGTGTGCGTTACTATGTGAGCGTCTAATGCGAACCAAAGAACAAAACCACCACCACCACTACTACTACTTCAAACCCGGGCCATCATTGCCCAACCTCTACGTCAAACCAGACCAGAGCGGAAAAGCCTTACGGCTTCTACGAACAAAACAAACAAACAAACAAACAATAGAGATCCCATTTCCAAAGCTCAACCTTTAAGATCTGCCTCGCTCCTATGCAGCTCAAAACGAAGCCTCTACTGCTTCGCCCCCAGGCCACCTTTGCCCAATTCTCGCATCAAACCAGACCACACACACGCCACACCAAAAACCTCTCCTCCATCACACAAACAACTATCCCACCAATACTTTCCTTCCACAAGGGATCCCTCGTCTTCTCATTTCACACACACACACATACGCGTTTCAAGTCTCGCGTTGTCTTCACTCACCACCGTCATCCAGTCTTGACCCCGCCTGCTTCCCCTCCTCTAATCCACTTTGTTGGTCTGCTTGCGCGCGGCAGCCAACACAAGGGGGCAGCAGCGGGCTCTTCTATGACCCACGGTGGCTGATCGCGGATTCAACCTGCAGAGTCTTCTATCTGTCTGTGTATGTCTGTCTGTGTACCTGTATGAGGGAACCAGCCGAGGGAGGTGGACAGGAGGAGAGCCGCTCGAGACGGGGAGCTATCCAATGGTCGCTCCATACGCGCACCATCCCCATCTTAAGCTGCGTGCCCGTTACCAAGTCAAACGCGCGGCGCGGTGCACAGCCCGTTTCTTAGGGACACCCAAGGGACTGTCCATAGTCGACATAGCAGCTTCAAACAAGCACCTGCTAGTGGCCTGGCCACCCATCAGCAGAGACTTGCGAGAGATTGCCATGTCAACTTAGACAACCCGCCTCCATCCCCACCCGGGAAATGGATTCAGCAAGGTCTAGCCAGCCGTGCTGTCTCTGTCTCTTTGGGTGTGCGTGATAGAGTGCGGGCGGTGGATAAAGAGAGGGGTAAGACGGGGGAGGGAGACGGGGAGGAGAATAGAGAGGAGGGCAATGTACCGCACAGGGTGGTAGACGTAGCGTTTATTTCGACTTGCTCAATCAGGAGAGTAGGCTTAATTAAATCATAATCATGCGATCTGTTTCCTATACAAAAAATAAAACGAAACCTGTGCCCCAACCGGAGAAGCCCTCATCTTGTCTCACCGAGTGAGCGTGCAGACGCAGAGTCGGCGGCACAGAAGGGAGGGGGGATAGAGAGGTAGGTATTAAGTAGTGAAGGTACATGTAACAGCAACGACAAAGGAAAGGAGAACGGCCGTTGTCTCGATCGTGAATGCGTTTATGGCAATAGCTGGGTTCATGCCTAACAGACAGGGAGCGGCCGCCATAGGACGGATGGCGGGGACATAGAGGCGGTAAAAGGCCAGGAGGTACTTCATAATCAGCTTCCGCGCTGCGTCGCTCTCGTCGCTGTGGTCGTTCTCGGGCCTGTCTTGTCTGTTGGGAAATGCTGCTCAATGGAGCACATCGTGCTCGCAGTTAAGCGTCATTTCCGTGGATGGAATACGGTAGCGCAGGCAATGGCAGCTTGATCGGGCGATAATGCTGGATGATGCGGCGAGGGTGGTCTACAAAACAAAATGCGGCAACAAGGTATTGTCAGGGTTAGCAACGAAGTCCCAATGAAAAAACGGGAAACGAACTGATGAGTCGACGACATAAATTTGACGGGCAATTGCGGTGGGCAGGAGGAACGAACAGATAGCTGGAATGACATTGACGGGGGTGATGTCAGGGAGGAAGAAATGAGTGGAGGGTGGTGATCCAGCCAGCTGGCCTCAGTACTGTTGAGACTAAATTCATGTTTTATTTCAATATTACCCAAGACCAAAGGTGATATTTTGGGTTTGTTACTAAGTCCCCCGAGGAACAAATAGAACACGCAGCAATTCAGCGCACCTCTGTACATGCCCCACGCGGTGCATCTCTCGCAAGGTTGACACGAGCGTTCCAGTCTGGTGTCAAATAAATGTGATAATGCACCGGATCTCCGGTCTTGGTAAGGCATTTAGGCGAAATGCGAGCCGTCTGTCAGATTCTGTCAAGGAGCAGGTATAATACATAGAGAGCTTCATCGAAGAGCGTGTAGTTAGTTAGTGCCAGTCCAACAGATGTCGTGTCAAGGTCGGCTGCCACCAGTCGTTAAGGGCGATGTCAACATTAGGCAAAGTACCGTAATTGCAACATGCTCGATTTGCAAGACCCAGCTGGACGACGACGGCTATGTGTCCAGGAGGTAGAATGTTCGCAGCAATTGGTTCGGGAAAGCTGGATTTGGGGACGGAGAGGTTGCGACGTCGGTGGTGTGTGTGGGTTGTTTGCAAGCAAATGCTAGGTGGCGGGATATTCTGCCTGCTAATGAGCAGACGTCAGTGATGATCTCGAACTCAAATGCACATGACATCATACCGTTGATGCTTTGATTTCAATCTTGTGTGCAAAAGGGGTCAACCAGCTTTGATGACAAGCCTCAAGGTAGGTACCTTAAGGTTGTGGCGATAGAAAGAGGAGCTGATATTTGTACAGCCTGGGTCCACCCCTTGATAGTGCGGGAAACAGCGCAGAGTGCTCTTGCCGTCACTCTCTGCACGTAGTCCCCACACGCCTCGTATTGCTTTGCGGCACGCGTCAGGTCAGTCCATCTCAGAGCGCACCAAGGCCTAGAAGCAATCATATAGCAATATCTTGCTTACTGCGCGTCCAGGCCTAGGTGAAACTCAGAGAAAGGTACAAGCAGAACTTTACTATAGTGTAGCACTGTCTTGCTATTATGTTGTTATGTTGATCTAAGGGAGGTGCTGTTGTGGCGGTGGCGTGATAGAGGTGCTGTTCTGCTGTTCTGCTGGGTGGAGGTGCTGTTGTAGTAGAGGTGGTGTTGTGGAGGTGCTGTTGTAGAGGTGCTGTTGTAGAGGTGCTGTTGTAGAGGTGCTGTTGTAGAGGTGCTGTTGTGGCGGTGGCGTAATAGAGGTGCTGTTCTGCTGTTGTGCTGTAGCAGAGGACCAAAAACTCAACCAAGATCATCATCGCTAGTCGAGATGCTTGACAACGATGCGTTGCTAGTAGAATAGTCAGACTCCATCGAGAAAATCCAAGCCCCGCTTAGAAGACATCGTCCAAGGCGCTCGCCTAATTGTCGCCACCAGGCCCTCACTCAATCCCAACCAAGCGTCGCTGTCACCACGAGAGGCGCAGGTGTAGCAGGTGTGGCGGATGTGGTGGGTGTGGCAGATGTTGCCGATGTGGCAGATGGGCAGGTGTGGCATAGGAATTGGCTTCTGCTAGTTAGTTAGTTATGTCTTTAGAAATACACACTTGCTTTTGCTATTAAATTAATTGCCTTATTAGCGTGGCCTCTTAGCTGTGCTGTGGTACTGTGGTAATGATTATCTCACTTGTGCCATAGGATTAGATTGGATTAGACCGCTAGAATCTAATAATAAAGGGTCTAGATGGTTGTACTCTGTACACGGCGCTGTATTGGCCAAGGTATCTTGGCTAGGCTCTTGGCAACTGTGACTAGCCTTAAAATCCGAAAGTAAAAGCTACCTCAGGTACCTACCTGTACCAGGGTACTATATACCTACCTAGGTATCTACCTAGGTATTTAGGTACTGGTACGTAGGGCAGGCAGTACAGCCGTTTGAGAGGGACCACAACTGCCTTCTGTGGATGTGAAGCAGCAGCCAAGGCCTTTTCCTGTCTACTGTCCAGAAATGGCAAGGTAATTACAGTCTGACTAGTCAGCTAAGGAAGAAGGAAGGGACAAGGATGTAATCACCTTTTTTTTCCCTAAGCAAAACCCTTCCCCTAACTAGGATCCCTATCTTTAAGTCCTTCTGTTAGTCCCTGGAGGTCATTATATACCCACGGCACTAACAACCACATTAATTGCCCTGATCTACCAGGCTTAACCTGACCTTTTAAAGCCTGTGTGCTTTAGGACTTTACTTAGCTTACTGGCTAACAAACTGCTGCAAGAGAAGCTGAACTTTATTACTACTAACTACACCTATCTCTAATAGTCAGAAGGCAATATTAACCTAATGGTTGCTAACTACGTCTACCAAGACAATAACAGCTTCTCTTGTTCCTACAGCATCATTAACCTCTCCCTTACTGATATGTCCCTTTAAAACGGCAACAGCCTAGCTCTTATCTAGCAGTCTTGTCAAGAACTAACTACCAAGGCTATAGACTAATCCACCTAAGCCTTGTTTATTTCCTGCCTTATAACACTTGTTGTAGCACTTAGGCCTAAATAATCTTGTACACCTAATTATATCTAAGATATTACCTAGGCTAAGCCTAAGCCTTTCTATCCATCCCCTCTTAAGTAGGCCAACCTTCCTCCTTGTCTATCAACACTAGCACTATAAACTCCTTACCTGCTCTACATGTGTTAAGACCTACTAACTACCTAGGTAGGTAGGTAGGTATATACTTGCCTTTAGGCTTATCTCTGTTTGTTTGCAGTTACTTAGAAATATTTCAACTAAGTACATGGGTGGCTAGCCTTAGATTAGACCATGTCCTTTAATAAACATGAACCAGCACTGAATAGACTTGTTCTAGGTAAAACATTAATCCTACAACACTATGCACATAGCTAGTAAGTTAACCTAAGATTTATAAGTATCTTTTTCTGCTTTTGTTGTACTTGTTAACACTAACTACTGTTGTTAACAGCCAAAAGGTTACATTACTACTGAGTTCTACAGGCTTGAGTCTAACCTTGTGTCCTTGATTTACCTTATTGATCTTTGCGCCTAGCTCCTGCTATATGTGGTTAGTGCTATTATTAATAACTCCTACTCTGATGACTTTACACTATTTAATAGCTAGATCTCTACAAAGCTTTGAAAGGCAACTGGCTACTAAGGCCTAGATCTGTTGGCCTACATCTTCCTGCTTAATGCCCTTAACTGTGGTTGCCCTTTCTTTGTTGCCCTATTAAAACTTGCTTCTATTTACTATAACTAGGACAAGGTAAGTTCCTCTATACGTAGTCATATACAACGTTGATATGCCTAAGCCCTAGGAAAGCACGCTATTCTAGTGCAAAAGTCTAATATCCTTCACGCTATTAATAACCTACAAGATTACTCTTCTAACCTTGCCTATAAATCCCCTAAGCCTGTTAACTATAGGTTAGGAGATACTAATAGTAATATTATAAATTCTAATTCCTAGAGTAGTAACAGTGACTTTACATTAGAAGAACCTGCTAGTAAATCTTCTAGGTCTGAATCTAAAGTTAAAGTCAGAGATAACAACAGCAGTAAGCTCACTGACTTAGAGTATAACTGTAGTGTTGAATCCAAGTTAGAAGACATTAACAGTAATATTGCTAAGTCTGACCCTAATGACCAGGATACATAGCACAGCATTAGACTTAAGTTCAGGGACTTTTCTTAAGATATAAGTAGGCTTAATTTAGTATATCTAACTTGTTCCTTCCACCTTGCTCTTTAGTATTAAGGTAATTACAGTAACTAACTATTCTTCCCTAATTAGGATCTTTATTCTAAGCTTTCTATTATTATTAATAACAACTAACACATACTTAATAACGGTTTCTAGTGGCTACAGCCCCCTAGTCCAGTAGACCCCATGAATATATCTAGAGACACTCTACAGCTACTACTCTCTAGCTTAACAAAGTTAGCTAGTTAGCTAGCCTTAGGATATATTTTAGAAGGACATAGTGCAACTAATCCAAGCGTAGCATAAGTAGTGGCCGAAGTCGTTGGAATCAGCAGAGGTAGTGTTGTAGCAGAGGTGGCGTTAATAGAGGTGGCGTTAATAGAGGTAGCATTAATAGAGGTAGTAGTACTAATTGTGGTAGTGTTAATTATAGTGCTGTTGTAGAGGTGCTGTTGTGGCAGGTTTAGATACCTCTACAGCCGCTAGTCCTAGTAGGCCTACCTTATTCTCCCTTTGGCATATACTTACTAAAGTAATCCTGTTATAAAGTGCAACAGGATTTTATACCTAAACACTGTATACACCTAGTGGTCTTATTTTACTAACTTTTGCTTATCTTATCTTATTATATTTTGCTTTGCTTAGAGATACACAGTTATAGCGTACATAATAAATAATCCCTCTTTATCTTACACTGCTGCAGTTCTAAATCAGTCAGAAGGTGGCACTGCCCTCGCCTAGCTGAACAACGCGGCCAACAAGCTCATCTCAACTACTGTGGATTATCTACCACAGGCTTACTGTAATCATAAGATACTTATCAACTACATTAGGTAATTATTAAATATTCTAACAAAGTGCATTCCTTCTAGCTATAAGAGATATCTTTATAATACGCCTCTACACTATAATAATAGTATAGAAATCATTAGATACATAGGTTAATAACAGCATCTATGTTACTCTACTAATTAACTCTGCAATCACCTCAATAAGCTATATTATTTATAATTATTATTATCCTATTAACTACCTCCCTTAATGACCTAGCTACTTAATCCTCCCTGAACTTAGTCTACATAATGCACCAAATGTTACTATTATACTTTAGCTAAACCTGCTGTTTTGTTTTCACCACTGCTAAGATAATAGAACCTGCTGTACAGCGCCAAACAACAATCCAATGCATTAAAGTAGGCAGCTGCTTCCCTTTTGTTACTATAATGTTTTTACTATAATAGTCTTATTTAACTATAATAAAAAAGAACACTCCTTACCCTTACTCCTTAGGGCTATATAAACGTAGCACTAAACTTCTTCTATACACAAGACCTTCTGCGTAGCCCTCTTGTTAAAGTGCGTATATATAGTAATTAACCTTACTTAATTTATTAATCTATCTATATATATATGTCTAGGCCTAAAAGTGTCCTCTATCTTTACTTACCTAAAGTAAAATATATATATTATTATTTTTCTTTATTTTAAGTAGAGATTACCTATTACTAAAATACACCTAGTATTTATCTTATAAATCTAACTAGTACCTTACTTTATAATCTATTTATTAATATACCTATATAGTAAGTAATATATTATAATAAGTAATATACTTTTCTTTACTTTTTTACTTTTTATATAAGTAAATTTAGCTATAATAATATACTTATATAGTAAGTTATAGATTATAGTAAGTTATATATATCCTCTGCTTTTTTACCTCTTTAATCTTTATACTTACTTTTCTCTATATATAACTATAAACTCTTCTTCTAAAGAAAGCTAAATTATCCTTGCCCTCTAAGCTATTTAAAAAGACCTAAAAATATCTATATAAAAAGTAGCTATTACCTTTAAGGTCCCTAAATTAACTCTCTATAACTAACGTATAAGATATATTATATAGGATAAGATATATCTAAAATTTAAGAAGATAATAAAAGTAAAAGAGAAGGTAATTCTTAAGAAGGTTATTAACCTAATTAATTAAGGGTTTCCTTTATAATAAGAAGATATATAAGAAATAGCTAATCTTCTCTTAGATTTATATAATATAATATATATTAAACCTTAATAAGTAAAGAACTTTATATAATAATAGCCTTAATTAAAAATATAATTTTAATATTAAATTAACTATTAGAAGGCCTTAGCTAAAGATCTTATAATTATATAAGACTAGTTTATACTTATATAAAATATAATTATAAAGTATAAGATATAAGATTATAATATTTATAATTTTAATAAGACTAGGTTCTTAATAAAAATACTATTATATATAAAGGTTATTATAACCTTTAACTATAAAGAAAAGCCTTATATAAAGTAGCCTAGTAATTAAGAATAGGTTTTTATTATTTAAGGTATATATATAGATAACTAGGTAATACCTTTATATATTATTATAAAGAGTAAATATTACTTTTTTTACTAGTATACTAATAGCTAATTCTTAGCTAACTAGTGTATTTACCTAAGTAAAAATAAATAAATAATAAAATAAGATTAGCCTAGATTAGTTAAATTATTTTAACTAGTATATAAAGTCTTATATAAAAAGTACTTATTAACTTTTAATCTTTAATAGCTATAATAGCTATAAATTAACTAAATTTAATAATTTCTATAAAAAATAAAATATTATTACTTTATATATACCTTCTTATTTATTATATAAGCTTTAGCCTCTTAATATAGGTTATTTTAGTCTATTAAAGTACTTATATAGTAAAAAGATTAAGAAAATAATATAGATAAAGATTTTATATATTATAAAGGTTAACTTTTTTTTTACTTTTAAAGTAGTATTCTTTACTTTAATAAAGAAAAGAAATATATAAGCTAGCTTTAGGTAGGCTAGCCTTATACCTTTTAACCTTAAAGTAGTTATTTTTTACCTAGATTTTAAGCTAAATATATTAACACCTACTAGCTTATATTTAAGTAGCTTAGGCTTATAGAACCTAAAGATACTAACTATAGTACTAGAGAGTATATAAAGTACTAGTTTACTTAAAAAAAAAATCTAAGGTTATTAAAGTAGCTCTTTAATACTAATATATAAAGTTATTAACCTCTAAGCTAAAGGTATTAGTAAGTTAACTTATAGGTTTACTATTATAAAGGCTAAGAACTACTAGCTTTATATAAGAATAAAGGTACTAAGTAAGTATTAAAGGGCTAAAAAGGCCTAACTATATCTTAGAAGGTTACTTAATATAGCTAAAGTAGAGGCACTATAAGGAGAAAAGGAAAGTATTAAAGCTAAAGGTAAAAAAATATCCTAAAAGGAGGCTTATATAAAGGGTAGTAAACTATATATATAATAATATAGTAATTATAGAAAGACTAAATATAATATATAAACCTATTAAGTAGTTTAAGATAGTAATAAAAAAGATAATAATAAGTAGTTTTAATTAATTTTATATATTATAGCTTAATTAACTTATAGAAAAGGTAAAATAGTAAAAAGAAGTATATAACTTACTATAATCTATAACTTACTATATAAGTATATTATATAAAACTAATTAAAACTACTTATTACTTTCTTTTTTATTACTATTTTAAACTACTTTATAAGTTTATATATTATACTTAGGTTTTTTATAATTACTATATTATTATATATATAGTTTAGTACTTTTTATATAACTTTTTTTTAAAAGTTATTTTTTTAATACTAATACTTTTTTTTATAATACTTTTTTTAATAGTATTAAGTAACTTTTTAAAATATAGTTTAGACTTTTTTAGCTTTTAATACTTATTTAGTACTTTTATTTTTATATAAAGCTTATAATTCTTAGCCTTAATAATACTAAGCTTATAAGCTAACTTACTAATATTTTTAGCTTAAAAGTTAATTACTTAATATATTACTATTAGTAAACTATTTTAATATACTTAAATTATTTTTTTAAAAAAAGTAGTACTTTATATATCTTTTAGTATTATAGTTAGTATATTTAGGTTTTAAGAACCCTAGCTATTTAGGGTTAAGTTTAATAGTATTAAAGTCTTTAGTTTAAGATTAAATTAAAAAATAACTTCTTTAAAATTAAAAGAATATAAGGCCTACTTATTTAAAACTAGCTTATATTATTTCTATTTATAAGAATAAAAAATACTATTTTAAAAGTAAAATAAAATAATTTTTAATAATATATAAAATCTATACTAATATTTTTTTTAATCTTTTTATTATATAAGTACTTTAATAAGCTAAAATACTTAATATTAAAAGGCTAAAGCTTATATAATAAATAAAAAAATATATAAAAAGTAATAATATTTTTTTATAATATTTATTAAAGTTAGTTAATTTATACTTATTATAATTATTAAGAATTAAGAAGTAATAAGTGTTTTTATATAAACTTTATATATTAATTAAAATAATTTAACTAATTTAAGCTAACCTTATTTATTATTTACTTATTTTTACTTAAATATATATATAATATAGTTAAAAACTAACTATTTTAGTACTAAAAAAAAGTAATATTTACTTTTTATAATAATATATAAAAGTATTATTTAGTTATTTATATATATATATTTTAAATAATAAAAATCTTTTCTTAATTACTAAGCTACTTTATATAAGGCTACTTTTTATAATAAGAAGTTATAATAACCTTAGAGTATAATAGTATTTTTATTAAAAAGCTAGTCTTATTAAAATTATATTTTTAATTAAGAATGTTATTATATAAAGTCTTTTACTTATTAAAGTTTAATATATATTATATTATATTTATAAAAACCTTAGTTACCTATATTTTATATTATATTATTATAAAAAGAACCTTTAATTAATGAAGTTAATAACCTATTTAAATATTACTTTTTTTTAAATATAGTTATTTTATTAACTTTAAGTATATTTTAGCTTATATAATATATCTAGTTAATTAATAGTAAAGTGTTAATTTAAGAATCTTAAAGGTAGAAGTAGCTCTTTATATAAATAATTTTAGGTTTTTTTAATAGTCTAGAGAGGAAGAATAATATAGCTTTTAATTAAGATAAATTATATATTTATATATAAAGACAAGTTATCCTAAAAATAAAGAAGATAAATATAGAAAGATATATATTACTTACTATTATATATTATATACTATATAAATATATTACTTATACTTTAATATACTTTTTTAAGTTTAACTTACTTATAAATTTAATTTAAATATAATAGTAACTTTACTACTATTACTTAATATACTTATATAGTAAGTTATAGATTATAGTAAGTTATATATATCCTTTACTTTTCTACCTCTTTAACCTTTACACCTACCTTTCTCTATATACAACTATAAACTCTTCTTCTAAAGAAAGCTAAATTATCTTTGCCCTCTAAGCTATCTAAAAAGACCTAAAAATATCTATATAAAAAGCAGCTATTACCTTTAAGGTCCCTAAATTAACTCTCTATAACTAATACATAGGATATATAATATAAGACAAGATATATCTTAAATTAAAGAAGATAATAAAGATAAAAGAAAAGGTAATTCTTAAGAGGGTTATTAACCTAATTAATTAAAGGTTTCCTTTATAATAAGAAGATATATAAAAAATAGCTAATCTTCTCTTAGATTTATATAATATAATATATATTAGACCTTAATAAGTAAAGAACTTTATAAAATAATAACCTTAATTAAAAATATAATTTTAATATTAAATTAATTATTAAAGGGCCTTAGCTAAAGATCCTATAATTATATAAGGCTAGTTTATACTTATATAAAATATAATTATAAAGTATAAGATATAGGATTATAATATCTATAATTTTAATAAGACTAGGTTTTTAATAAAAATACTATTATATATAAAGGTTATTATAACCTTTAACTATAAGGAAAGGCCTTATATAAAGTAGCCTAGTAATTAAGAATAGGTTTTTATTATTTAAGGTATATATATAGATAGCTAAATAATACCTCTATATATTATTATAAAAAGTAAATATTACCTTTTTTACTAGTATACTAATAGTTAATTCTTAGCTAACTAGTGTATTTACTTAAGTAAAAATAAATAAATAATAAATAAGATTAGCCTAGATTAGTTAAATTATTTTAACTAGTATATAAAGTCTTATATAAAGAGTACTTATTAACTCTTAATTCTTAATAGCTATAATAGCTATAAATTAACTAAATTTAATAATTTTTATAAGAAATAAAATATTATTACTTTATATATACCTCCTTATTTATTATATAAGCTTTAGCCTCTTAATATAAGTTATTTTAGCTTATTAAAGCACTTATATAAGAAAAAAATTAAAAAAATAATATAAATATAGATTTTATATATTATAAAAGTTAACTTCTTTTTTACTTTTAAAGTAGTATTCTTTACTTTACTAAAAGAAAAAAATATATAAGCTAGCTTTAGGTAAGCTAGCCTTATACCTTTTAACCCTAAAGTAGTTATTTTTTACCTAGATTTTAAGCTAAATATACTAACACCTACTAGCTTATATTTAAGTAGCTTAGGCTTATAAGACCTAAAGACACTAACTATAGTACTAAAGAGTATATAAAGTACTAGTTTACTTAAAAAAAGGATCTAAGGTTATTAAGGTAGCTTTTTAATACTAATATATAAAGTTATTAACTTTTAAGCTAAAGGTATTAGTAAGTTAGCCTATAGGCTTATTATTATAAAGGCTAAGAACTACTAGCTTTATATAAAGATAAAGGTACTAAGTAAGTATTAGAGGGCTAAAAAGGCCTAACTATATCTTAGAGGGTTACTTAATATAGCTAAAGCAAAGGCACTATAAGGAGAAAAGGAAGGTATTAAAGCTAAAGGTAAAAATATATCCTAAAAGGAGGCTTATATAGAGGGTAATAAACTATATATATAATAATATAGTAATTATAGAAAGACTAAATATAATATATAAACCTATAAGGTAGTTTAGGATAATAATAAAGAAGATAGTAATAAGTAGTTTTAATTAATTTTATATATTATAGCTTAATTAACTTATAGAAAAAGTAAAAAAGTAAAAAGAAGTATATAACTTACTATAATCTATAACTTACTATATAAGTATATTAACTTATAGTTAGAAATTTTTTTATATACTAATATAATAAGTTATAGATTATAGTAAGTTATATATATTATTTTTTTATCTCTTTAACCTTAATACTAACTTTTCTTTATATATAAATATATAATCTTTTTTTTAAAAAGCTATATTATTCTAGCCCTTAAAGCTCTTAAAAAAGACCTAAAAATATTTATATAAAGAACTACTTTTACTTCTAAGGTTAATAAATCAATCTTTAATAGCTAATAAACTAAATATATTATATAAAGTAAAGAATAACTAAATTTAATAAGAATAACTATAAAAAAAGTAATTTTTAAGTAAGTTATTAACTTAATTAACTAAGGATTCTTTTTATAATAAGAGAATATATAAAGAATAGCTAATAAGTTTTTAAATATATATAATAAAATATATACTAGACCTTAATAAGTAAAAACCTTTATATACTATATTTTTAAATTAGAAATATAGTTTTAATATTAACTTAATTATAAAAAGACCTTAGTTAAAGATTTAAAAATTATATAAGGCTAGTTTATTCTTATATAAAATATAATTATAAAGTATAAAATATAAAATTATAATATCTATTATTTCAATAAAACTAGCTTTTTAATAAGAATACTATTATATACTAAGACTATTATAACCTTTAATTATAAAAATAGCCTTATATAAAGTAGTCTAGTAATTAGAAATAGGTTTTTATTATTTAAGATATATATATAAATAGCTAGATAATACTTTTATATAGTTTTATAAAAAGTAAATATTACTTTTCTTTATAACACTAAAATAGTTAGTGTTTAACTATATAGTATATATATTTATATAAAAATAAATAATTACTAAATAAGGTTAATTTAAATTAGTTAAATTATTTTAATTAATATCTAGAGTTTTATATAAAAAGTACTTATTACGTTTTAATTCTTAATAGCTATAATAGTTATAAGTTAACTAACTTTAATAAATATTATAAGGGCCTTTAGCCTTATATTATATATATATAAAGCTTTTA
Source organism: Colletotrichum navitas (assembly GCF_030913465.1). Classification (NCBI taxonomy): domain Eukaryota; kingdom Fungi; phylum Ascomycota; class Sordariomycetes; order Glomerellales; family Glomerellaceae; genus Colletotrichum; species Colletotrichum navitas. The sequence continues at coordinate 47,473 of NW_026850657.1, forward strand.
CTAATAATAACTTTTACTTTAGCTACTAGCTACCTAGCTTACTAATTTACTACTAAATAATACCTTTTACTATTATATAACTTTGAACCTAGGGCCTCTGGCCTTGTATTGTGTGTGTGTAGAGCTTCTGCTAATGACGACTTTCACTTTGGCCGCCGGCCTGCTAATTCACTACTGAACAACACCTCCTGCTGTTACGCACCTTTGAATAATTCGACAGCCTCTAGGCAACGCTGGATTAATGCTTTTTGTCACTTCGCCAGCAGTCAATAGGCACTCTTGGTCACGTGAATTTAAATAGTTCTTTAGCAAGTTAGAATCTAGAATTAAAGGTGTATTATTACACTTTAGGTATTAAGTAAAAGACTTTTCCCCTCTTACACCTAACCCTAGATAAACTTGCCCTTAGGTAATCTACTAAACGCTGTAATTTAAACCCTTTACTATTAGCTGTTACTACTACTGCTATTGTCCTCTAAGTTAGTCTAGAGTCCCTTTAATTTTATATACTGTCTAGGACCTCTGTGTTACCCTAATCTAGCTAATCTAATTAGTACTACTACTATTAGTAAATATCTTAAGTATTATTATAAACTAACTTACTTAACCCTTAGTGCCTTATAAATTATATATCTTCTTAATAGCCTTTATTACTATAAGAATTATATTAGTAAAGTATTTAATAACTTTATTATTATTTAATAAAAGCTTTTTAGTCTTAGAAATATTTATTTTAATTTTAAATATTTTTACTTTAATAAGCACCTTATTTACTTTATTAGTATCTTTTACTAATAGCTTTAGGCTAAAGATAGCTATATTTACTTTTTAAATAAAAGAGAGGTTTTTAAAGACCTTTTTAATAGCCTAATTAAGGCCTAGCTATTTAATAAGATTACTAGTTTAAGCTAGATCTTTATATACTATATATAGTATATAGTAATTCTATAACTAAGGTAGCTACTAGGGATTTTTAACTATTAATTATAAGGTTATTTTAAAAGTTATATTATTATATAATTAAGAATTTTTTATTATTTTATAAAGGATATAGATAAGATAAAAAGAGAGAAAAAGAGACTAAGCCTAGCTTTAGTTACCTTTTATACCTAGCTATAGCTAGTAAGGTTACTAGTAAGTAAAGCTATCTCTAATACTATTATTAGTATATAGTATAACTTAAGGTATAAGGTTTTTAATAACCTTAGTAGTAGTAAAGTTATTAGATAGCTTATAGCTATTATAACCTTAGTAGTAGGTTTAATAATACTATTATTATAATAAAGCTATTATAACCTTAGTAGTAGGTTTAATATTAGTATTATTACTATTTAGTATAGCTTACTTATAAATAAGTATAACCTTATTTAATAGTGTTACTACTAATGTTCTAGCGCCTAAAGGTTAGTTATATATATAGCTATAGTTAAAGTAAAGTTAGATTTAGCTACTGCTCTATATTAATAGGTATTATATACTATATTAAGATATTAAGATCTAGTATAGGTTAGAGATACCCTATATTAGGTTTTACATACTATAATATTATATATATATTAGGTAAACTATACTATACTTCTTATAGGGGTTTAGAGTAACTATATCTATTAATAGAGGTTAGTAGTATATAAAATTAAGAGGACTTTAAACTAACTTAAAGAATAGTAGTAATTACTATAAAGGGTTTAAATTATAGTATTTAGTAGGTTACCTAAGGGTAAGTTTATTAAGGGTTAGGTTTAAGGAGAGAAAAGTTACTTAATACCTAAAGTATTATAATATACTCTTACTTTCTTTAACTTACTAAAAGATTAAATTTATATAACTAAGAGTATTTATTAATTTAAAGTTATATAATAGTAAGACGTGTTATTTAGTAGTAAATTAGTAGGCTAGCTAGTAGCTAAAGTAGAAGTTAGTATTAGTAAAAGCTTTATATATATATATATAATATAAAGCTAGAGGCCCCTATTTATTTAGTATAACTATATTAATTAACTATTTTAGTTAAAGCTATACTAACTAATTATTTCTTTCTTATTATAAATACTATAATAACTATAGTTACTTTAATTTTAATTACTTTATTAGTTTTTAGTTTATTTTTAATAGCTACTAGTAATTTACTTATTATAAGCTCTTTTTAATAACTATATAATATCTATTTAAATTAATTAACTATACTTAATTAATTTATAAAAAATACTAATTTTTATTCTAATGTATATATATAGTAAGTAGTGCATTATAGTAAGTGGCGCATGTCTACCTTATTTCTACTAGCTTTATCTTTATATTAACCTTTCTTTATGTATAATAATAGAATCCTCTTCTTAAGAAAGCTAAATCATCCTTGTAATTACAGCTATCTAAAAAGACTAAAATCTATCTATATAAAAGGCAGCCTCTATCTACAATATACCTAAAACTACACTCTATTATTAACGCACTAGAAAAGTTATATAAGCTAAGATATATTTAAAATTAATAAAGATAACTATATCTAAAGAAGAGGTAATTCTTAAAAGGGTTATTAACCTAATTAATTAAGGATTTTCTTTATAATAAGAAGATATATAAGATATAGCTAATTAACTCCTTAATATACACAATAGGACGTATATTAGACCCTAATAGGCAAAGAACTTTATATAATAATAACCTTAATTAAAAATATAATTTTAACGTTAGATTAACTATTAGAGGGCCTTAGCTAAGGATTCTATAATTATATAAGGCTAGTTTACACTTATATAAAATATAATTATAAAGTATAAGATATAGGATTATAATATCTATAATTTTAATAAGACTAGGTTCTTAATAAGAATACTATTATATATAAAGGTTATTATAACTTCTAACTAATATAGAAGGCCTTATATAAAGTAGCCTAGTAATTATAAATAAGTTTCTATTATTTAGGGTATATATATAGATAGCTAGATAATACCTCTATATATTATTATAAAAGGTAAATATTACCTTTTATTATAGTACCTTAATAGTAAATTTTTAGCTATATAGTATATTTACCTAAGTAAAAATAAATAGACTATAAATAAGATTAGCCTAGATTAGCTAAAGCACTTTAATTAGTATATAAAGTCTTATATAAAGGGTACTTATTGCCTTCTAATCCTAGATAGCTATAATAGCTATAAATTAACTAAATTTAATAACTACTATAAAAAAGAAAGTATTATTACTTTATATATACCTCCTTATTTATTATATAAGCTTTAGCCTCTTAATATTAGCTATTTTAGCTGTTTAAAGCACTTATATAGTAAGGAAATTAAGAAAATAATATAAATATAAATTATATATATTACTAAGGATAACTTCTTTTTTACCTTTAAAGTAGTATTCTTTACTTTAATAGGTAAAATAAATATATAAGTAGGTTTTTAATAGGCTAGTCTTATACCTTTTAATCCTAAAGTTATTATTTTTTACCTAGATTTTAAGCTAAAGACACTAACACTAGTTAACTTATATCTAACTAGCTTAGGCTTATAGGACCTAAAGACACTAATAATAGTAATTAAAGGTATATAAAGCTTTACTTTATTAAAAAAAAGGATTAAGGACTATTAAGGAAGTTTACTAACACTAATATATAAGGTAATTAACTTATAGTTAAAGGGTATTAGTAAGTTAGTATATTAACTTACTATTATTAAGGTAGAGAACTATTAACTTTATATAGAGATAAAGGTACTTAGTAAGCGCTAGAGGGCTAAAAAGACCTAACTATGTCTTAAAGGATTACTTAATATAGCTAAAGTAGAGGTACTACAAGGAGAAAAGGACATTATTAAAGCTAGAGGTAAAGAAATATCCTAAAAGGGGGGTTACATAGAGAGTAGTAAACCACTTATATAACAATATAGTAATTACAGGAAGACTAGATATAACGTATAAACCTATAAGGTAGTTTAGGATACTAATAAAGAATAAGGTAATATATATTTTTAATTAATTTTATATAATCTAGTTAAATTAAGTTATTAATAAGATAGAAAGGTAGGTAGATATATACTACTTACTATAATGTACTACTTACTATATATATACGTTAGTAGTACTTTTATTAATCTATTTATACTTATATAATATAGTAGTATTTATCTAGTAGTAAGAGTAAAGCTCTTAGTTAGTTTAACTCTAACTATAAGAACTAATTTTAGTACCTTTTAATTAATAACTAAAAGGTCTAAATTAAATCTATATATACTACTTACTAAGTATATATAAAAAGTAAGGCCTTAAGTAAATAGGCCTCTAGGAAATTAGGTATTAGGCCTCTAGCTATTATTAATAGATATAGTTACTCTAAACCCCTATAAGTAGTATAGTGTAGTTTACTTAATATATATTATTATAGTATATAAAACCTAATACAGGGCACTTCTAACCTATACTAGATCTTAATATCTTAATATAGTATATAATACCTGTTAATATAGAGCAGTAGCTAAATCTAACTTTACTTTAACTATAGTGTAACTAACCTTTAGGCACTAGAACGTTAGTAGTAACGCTATTAAATAAGGTTACACTAGTTCGTAGGCAAGCTACACTAAACAAGGGCGTGACTAATGTACTAGCAATAATAGTATTTTTAAACCTACTACTAAGGTTATAATAGCTTTACACTAAGGTTATAATAGCTATAAGCTATATAATAACTTTACTACTACTAAGGTTATTAAAAACCTTATGCCTTAAGTCACACTATAACTACTAATAATAGTACTAGAGATAGCTTTACTTACTAGTAACCTTACTAGCTATAGTAAGTATATAAAAAAGTAAAAGCTAGGCTTAGTCTCTTTTTTTCTCTTTCTATTTTATCTATATTAAGCTAATAAAGATAACCTATTCTAAAATAATATTATAATTAACTATTTAAAACCCCTAGGGTCTACCCTAGGTCTATAATTATTATATATTATATATAGTATATAGAGATCTAGCTTAAACTAGCCTTCTTACTAAATAGCTAGGCCTTAATTAGGGTATTAAAAAGGTCTTTAGAGACCTCTCTTTTACCTAAAAGGTAAATATAGCTATCTTTAGCCTAAAGCTATTAGTAAAAGATACTAATAAAGAAAAAAAGGTATAAATTAAAGTAAAAAAATATATAATTTAAATATATATCTTTAAGATTTAAGAGCTCTTAATAAATAAAGATAAAGTTATTAAATACTTTACTAATATAATTCTTATAGTAATAAAGGCTATTTATAAGATATATAATCTATAAGAGACTAGAGGTTAAGTAAGTTTAATTTATAATACTATATTATAATATACTTAGGATATTTACTAATAGTAGTAGTGCTAATTAGATTAGCTAGATTAGGGTAACACAGAGGTCTTAGAGGACAGCTATAGCAGCAGTAATAGTAGCAAAGGGTTTAAATTATAGTATTTCTTTAATAGTAGATTACCTAAGGGCAAGTTTATCTAGGCTAGTTAGGTATAGGAGGGGAAAAGTCTTTTACTTAATACCTAAAGTGTAATAATACACCTTTAATTTTAAATTCTAACTTATTAAATTTATATAACTAAGAGTACCTATTAATTGTTTAAAGTTACATAATAGCAGGAGGTGTTATTTAGTAGTGAATTAGTAGGCCGGCTAGCTGGCGGCTAAAGTGAAAAGTTGTTATTAGCAGAAGCTTTACACACACACAATACAAGGCCAGAAGCCCCCTCTAGCTGTTATTAAGATAAGTAGTAAGTAATTATACTAAATTAACTTACTAGGCTTAGAAGTATTTCCCTAATAAGAGTCTTTTTAGTTAACTAGGCCTAGGTTTATTCTTATTAAAGGGTTCTTAGTACCTAGCAGGTAAAATATATAGTAATAATATATTAAGATAAATACACTAAGTAAACTATAGAGAAATAAATATCTAGATACCTAGAAACCTATAATATATATTATAAATTAATTTATTTACTATTAACTTAAATAATAAAGTAAAAATAACTGAAACTTATTATTTACTAATCTTTTAATATAACTAGTAGTAGTATATATTAATATAATAAAGTTATAAATAAAGCTAAACTAGCTTCTTTATTACTACTTTAATAATTTATTAATTATTATACTAAATTATACTTTTTAAGCTTAAACTAATTATCTCTTTATTAACTATTAATCTAGTAATTACTTAGCTTATAACTATTACTTTTTTTATAGCTTATAATAAAGTAAGTAGCTTTAGTTTTATTATTAAAGTTATAACTATTTACTATCTCTCTAGTTATTAGTCTTTATTTTATAAGTATTTTAAGTAGCTTAATAGTATATACTTATAAGCTTTTATAATTAACTAAATTATTACTAAAGCTTATATTAAATATAATTATTATTAAACTATTAATATACTTATATAGTAAGTTATAGATTATAGTAAGTTATATACCTCTTTTTACCTTTTTACCTTTTCTATAAGTTAATTAAGCTATAATATTTAAAATTAATTAAAACTACTTATTACTATCTTCTTTATTACTATCTTAAACTACTTTATAGGTTTATATATTATATTTAGTCTTTTTATAATTACTATATTATTATATATATAGTTTACTACCCTCTATATAAGCCTACTTTTAGGATGTTTTTTTACCTTTAGCTTTAATACTTTCCTTTTCTCTTTATAGTGCCTTTGCTTTAGCTATATTAAGTAACTCTCTAAGATATAGTTAGGCCTTTTTAGCTCTTTAATACTTACTTAGTACCTTTATCCTTATATAAAGCTAGTAGTTCTTAGCCTTTATAATAGTAAGCCTATAGGCTAACTTACTAATACCTTTAGCTTAAAGGTTAATAACTTTATATATTAGTGTTAAAGAGCTACCTTAATAACCTTAGATTCTTTTTTTAAGTAAACTAGTACTTTATATACCCTTTAGTACTATAGTTAGTGTCTTTAGGTCTTATAAGCCTAAGCTACTTAGATATAAGCTAGTAGGTGTTAGTATATTTAGCTTAAAATCTAGGTAAAAAATAACTACTTTAGGGTTAAAAGGTATAAGGCTAACCTACCTAAAGCTAGCTTATATATTTTTTTTTATTAAACTAAAGAATACTACTTTAAAGGTAAAAAAAAGTTAACCTTTATAATATATAAAATCTTTATCTATATTATTTTCTTAATTTCTTTACTATATAAGTACTTTAATAGGCTAAAATAACCTATATTAAGAGGCTAAAGCTTATATAATAAATAAGGAAGTATATATAAAGTAATAATATTCTATTCCTTATAGAAATTATTAAATTTAGTTAATTTATAGCTATTATAGTTATTAAAGATTAGGAGTTAATAAGTACTCTTTATATAAGACTTTATATACTAGTTAAAATAATTTAACTAATCTAGGCTAATCTTATTTATTATTTATTTATTTTTACTTAAGTAAATATACTAGTTAGCTAAGAATTAGCTATTAGTATACTAGTAAAAAAGGTAATATTTACTTTTTATAATAATATATAAAGATATTACTTAGCTATCTATATATACACCCTAAATAATAAAAACCTATTCTTAATTACTAGGCTACTTTATATAAGGCCTTCCCTTATAGTTAAAGGTTATAATAACCTTTATATATAATAGTATTCTTATTAAGAACCTAGTCTTATTAAAATTATAAATATTATAACCCTATATCTTATACTTTATAATTATATTTTATATAAGTATAAACTAGCCTTATATAATTATAAGATCTTTAGCTAAGGCCTTCTAATAGTTAATTTAATATTAAAATTATATTTTTAATTAAGGTTATTATTATATAAAGTTCTTTACTTATTAGGGTCTAATATATATTATATTATATAAATCTAAGAGGAGATTAGCTATTTCTTATATATCTTCTTATTATAAAGGAAACCCTTAATTAATTAGGTTAATAACCCTCTTAAGAATTACCTTCTTTTTTACTTTTATTATCTTCTTAAATTTTAGATATATCTTATCTTATATAATATATCCTATGTATTAGTTATAGAGAGTTAATTTAGGGACCTTAAAGGTAATAGCTACTTTTTATATAGATATTTTTAGGTCTTTTTAGATAGCTTAGAGGGCAAAGATAATTTAGCTTTCTTTAGAAGAAGAGTTTATAGTTATACGTAAAGAAAAGTAGGTGTAAAGGTTAAAGAGGTAGAAAAGCAGAGGATGTATATAACTTACTATAATCTATAACTTACTATATAAGTACGTTAGTACTAAATTTAGAATAGTTTTCTTTTATTAAATTAAAGTATTATAGTAAGTAATTTACTACTTACTAGTAAGTAGCTAATAGATTAATATTAAATCTTATTAAGTAACTAATTATAAATATAATACTATGCCTTATTATAATAAACTATAAAGAGCTTTTAATAGCTTAAATTTTCTTCTTTAGCTATAGTTAAGATACTTAAGTAAAAGCTTTATAAATACTATTATATTTATTCTAGATTAATTAGTATATATTAATATATTTATAATATTAAGTTTAATTACCTTAAGATCTAACTTAGCTTCTATTATAATTATTAATTTAAATATATATATAGTAAAGATTATATATATATAAATATATATATATATATATATATATTAAATTATATCTTTTAGTTATTAATTATTATAAATAATAAAGTATAATTATAGCTTTATAAAGTATTTATACTTATTTAACTTAAAAGTTATAAGTATATACCTATTAGTAATTAAGAATTTAATAATTACTGGCTTTTTAATTACTAACTTTAACCTAGCTATTTATTACTTTATAACTTTATAAGTAATTCTTTTTAACTTAAAGGAAGTTATTTAAAAATAAAGAATTTATTAATTTAGTATGTAATTTAAGTAGTTTAGATAGTTTTCTTTTTTAAATATATTTACTAGCTATATTATTCTTTAAGAACTTTCTTATTATTTTAGCTTTACCTTATTTTTAAAGCTTTTAGATACTACTTCTCTTATTAATTAACTTACATACTTACTATCTTAAAGAGGCTAGTATATAGGTCTCTTAACTAACTTAATTTACTCTAAGAAGTAGTTCTATTTTAAATTATATAAGTATATAATTATTCTAGCTATAAAGGTAGCTTTTTATAATTTATATAAGTATATATATCTTTATTAAGTAATATAATTAGTATAATAGACTTTATTATAAATCTTACTTATATTATTTTACTTTTTTAACTTAATAATATCTAATAGTTATATAATAAAGAAAACTTATAATAACTTTAGTAAAGTAATTAATATAAAATAAGTCTTTTAAAATATAATATATAAAAGTTAATTAAAACTACTAATTACTCTCTTCTTTATTACTATTCTAAACTACTTTATAAGCTTATATATTATATATTAGCTTTTTATAATTACTATATTACTATATATATAGTGTAGTACTTTTTATATAATGTTTTTTAGAAAGTTATTTTTTTATAGTACTAATACCTTTTTTTTATATAGTACTTTTACTTTAGTAGTATTAAGTAACTATTTTAGATATAGTTAGATCTTTTTTACTTTTTTAGTACTTACTTAGTACTGTAACTTTTATAAAAAGCTTATAATTCTTAGCCTTAATTATAATAAGCTTATAAGCTAATTTACTAGTACTTTTAGTTTAAAACTTAGTTATTTTATATATTAATAATAGTAATTTAGTTTAATATACTTAGATCTTTTTTTAAAAAAGAAATAGTTCTTTATATACTTTCTAGTACTATAGTTAGTATTTTAAAGTCTTAAGAACCTAAACTTAGCCTTATATTTAATAGTATTAAAATCTTAATTTTATAATTTAGTTAAAAAATAAGTACTTTAAGATAAAAAAGTAAAACCCTTACTTATTTAAAAACTACTTTATAAATCATTTTTATTTATAAAAGTAAAAAATAATACTTTAAATCAATATAAATTTTATATATTATAAAAATAACTTTATTTTTAATTTTAAAAGTACTTTAATAAACTAAAATACTTACTATTAAAAAGTTAAAGCTTATATAACAAGTAAAGAGGTATATAAAAAGTAATAATGTTTTTTTTTATAATATTTTCTGCAGTTAGTTAATTTATAACTATAATAGTTAATAAAAATTAAGAAGTAATAAGTACTTTTTATATCTAAATTTACTTTAATAATAGCCTTTAAGTACTATAATATTAGTAATAACACTATTAAATAAGGTTATACTAGTTTATAAGTAAGCTATATAAAGGTATAACTAATATATAAGTAATAATAGTAATATTAAACCTACTACTTAGCTTATAATAGTTATAATAATCCTATTTTTAAATATATTACTAAGATTATAATAGCTTTATTATAAACTATATGATAGCTTTAATACTACTAAGGTTATGAAAAAGCTTATACCTTAAGTTATATTATAACTACTAGTAATAGTCTTAAAAATAGCTTTACTTACTAGTATATAAAAAAGTAAAAGCTAGGCTTAGTCTCTTCTTCTCTCTTTCTATCTTATCTATAATAAGAATACTTCTTTTTATTTTATTAATTTTTAGTATACTCTTATATATATCTCTTAACTTTATACTTAAATAACCTTATAAGTAATAGTCTAAAAACCCTTAGTAGTTAATATAGTTATAAAATTACTATATATCTTATATAGTATATAAAGATCTTAGTTAAACTAGCTATCTTAATAAATAGCTTAGCTTTATAAAGGTTATAAAAACACCTTATTTAATATCTTTTTTTTTATGTCTTAAGTTAGCTATAGCTATCTTTAGTATAGAGCTACTAGCTAAAGACTCTACCTAAGCTATATAAATAAAGATTTTAAATAAAATTAATAAGCTTTAAAATAACTTATAAAAGCTTAAGGAGCTCTTAAGATATAATAAAGTCTTTAAATACTATACTAATATAATTCTTATAGTAATAGAGGCTATTTTTAAAAAAAAGAGCTTATAAGCTACTAAAGGTTAAGTAAGTTAATTTATAATAATACTTAAGATATTTACTAATAGTAGTAGTACTACTTTTAAAGCTAATATTAAATTAGCTTAATTAAGGTAATATAAAGATCTTATTAAAAAGTAATAGTAATAATAGTAAAAAGCTTAAATTATAGTGTTTTTTTAATAGTAAACTACTTAAAGGTAAGTTTATTTAGGCAAGTTAGGTATAAAAAAGAAAACGTCTTTTACTTAATACTTGAAGTATAATACTATACTCCTAATTTTAGATTCTAAGTTACTATAGAATTAAATTTATATCACTAAAAGTGCTAATTAACTACTAGTAAAGTAATAAAAAGTATTAATCTAATGTTACTTTAAAGTTTAGTAGTAGATTAGTAGGCTAACTATTAGCTAAAGTAAAAGTAATTATTAGTAGAAGCTTTATATATATATATATAATACAAGGCTAGAGGCCTAAATCTATCTAGAATATACTACAGAAGTATAGTAATTACTAGTCGGAAGGAGGTTGAAATAAGAGTAAAATCCACCCCTATTTATGACCTCTTCTAATCTTAATAATATATATAGATATATAAGTAGATAGATTTAGTAATTCTTAGACCTAATCTAAAGAAAAAGTAAAAAAAGGTTTAAAGATTAAGAAGGAATTATAAACATAAACTTTTACTTAAAAGTGTTAACAAGAAGGTAGTAGTATTATAAAAATAACTATATATATATATATATTTATATATAATAGTATATACTACTATTTACTACTTATAGTAGTAATAGTAAATTCTTCTTTTTATTTACTATCTAGATTTATTTATCTCTTATCTATATTACAACTACTTAACTAATCTACCTTGTTATACTTATTTCTAATAAAACTTCTATTATATATACTATTTAAAGAATAATTAATATTTTAGTTATAGCCTATAACTTATAAGAAGGTTTAATAATAAAAGAAATATAATAAGTAAAGTATTCTTAAACCTATAAGAGGGCCACATAGAGGCTATATAAACTAGAAAAACCCTAGCTAATTATTAGTAAAGGTTTAGTAACTATAAGTCTATATACACACTAAGCCTAGAATATTAGTCCTTAAGAACTTTAGTAAAAAGTCTACTTAATAAAATAGACCTACCTTCTATACCCTTTTTAGTTATAGCTTATAGCTATATATACCTTAATAAAACCTAACTATTTTTTATACTAATAATTAAGCTACTATTATTAAATAAGGCTCTAAGGTTATATAAACGTATTATAAAACCTATATTAAGTATTACTATTAGTATTATTAATATATATTCTATAGATATAGTTTTATTAAAGCTCTTAATATAAGTAAAAGTATCCTTTTTATATTACAAAGTATAAAAGGTTATAATACTATACCTCTGTAAGTATCCTAGTTTTAATTTATTTCTAGTAACCAACTTACCAGCTAATATATATATATATTTAAAATAATATTAAATATTCAAGATATTTAATACTACTAAATACACTAAATATAATAGTATTTAAAAGCTATTAAACTACTAGTATTAGCCTCTTTAGTATTTAACTTTACTTTAGTTATTCTTAAGTTACTAGTTCTTTAAGTTAGACTCTTACTTTTAAAAGTTTTAAAAAAAAGTAAACAAAGTATCTAAAAGTAAGAAATTATTATTACTTTATAAGACTTAGATTTATAGATTACTTATAGGCCTAAGAGAAGTAATTTAAAAAATAGAGCTAGTAAGCTAATTAGTTAGTAGCTTTAAGGAACTTAAAATATCTAGAGAAAGTACTAGGAGCTTAAGTAATATAGTTAGTATTACCTATTAGGAAATAATAGAAATAACATACTTATTAAAGTATTTCTATAGTTATTATATTATATATAAAACTAAATTACTATAAAAGGTAAAAAATAAATAAAATTTATTAAGATTATAGATATGACTTATGTAATTTATAAATATTTAACTTACTTCTATTTAGAATAGAATAAATATATAAGCTTATATAGTATAATTTTAATTAATCTACTTAAAGTATCTAAGACAGGCTTTAGCTCTATAGCTATATAAACTAATAGATATCCTAAATTACATCTTGTTTTATTATGTATATTATATATAACTAATAGATTTTAATAAACAGTTAGTAAATATATAGATATTAATATAGTATATAGATATTAATATAGTATATAGATATTAATATAGTATATAGATATTAATATAGTATATAGATATTAATATAGTATATAGATATTAATATAGTATATAGATATTAATATAGTATATAGATATTAATATATATATTTATTTACTAACAAAGTAGTATTTTTGCTTTAAATTTATCAGTAGTAAATTATTTAGCTTTCTTAGTAATACTAATAGTTGTCTTAAGATATTTATATAAGACAGTATTATTTCTTGAAAGAATAACTATATATTTAAGTTAATATATATTTTCTATTTTATTTTAGTATTAGTAGGCCATAAATTAACTATTAATATACAATTTATTATTAAGAAAATAATTAATATATATATAAATAACTTAATATAGTTACTTTTTAATAGCTTTTCTTTCTCTTTAGAAGATAATTTATCTAAAGTCCCTATGTAGTAACTAACTATTATAAAGCTTCTAAAATTAGATATATTACTATCTTTAACTATAGTACTAGTATATTAGTTAATTATAGCCTTAGCTACTAGATCTAGTATAATACTACACAGTGTATATTATAAAGAGATATATCTTTAGTATTATTATATAAAGTATTTAATATTATTATATATAATATTGTAACTCTCTAAGGCCTAGTAAGTAAGAAATATTTCTATCTCTTATATCTTAAAGTAAAAAGTTATTAATATTCTAAAATACTAATTAAACTATAGGACCCTTAAGTAAAGCTACACTATATACTATTATAATTTCTTTTAATAAAAAAGATAAATAAGAAAATAAGATTAATTAATTTAGTAACTAAGGTTAATAAGGTTACTTTAAGAAATACTACCTTACTTTTAATAGTAATAAATTTCTTTAAGAACTTTTACTATATACTAGTTAATAGTTTCTGTTACTTATTAATATTTACTTAATATATAAATAAGGTCCTTTAGTAATATAAAATAGATATATAATAGTATTTATAACTACTTTTAGACTTCTTTAGTAGTATATACTACTTATAAAAGTTATCAATTTAGTTACTTAATTTATATATACTATAATCTATATTTTATATATTTTATTTTATTAAAACGTCTTTTTTAATAGTATTATAATTTAAGAACTAACTTTTAAGTATAATAATAACAAGCTAGTAAATTACTCTAGTGTTTTTAAAATTATATTTAACTATTTAACTAATATTAAAAACGTTCTAGTTAGCCTACGGCTTACTAGATATTTAGTTTTTAATATTAAGCTTATATAGACTTAAAGTGTAATTATAATTATAAACTATATTTAGAACACTTTAAGTTATTTTTTAGATTTATAAAACATTATTAGAATTTATAAGTAGCTTAAGTATTAAGGTATACTTAACTTAAAGCTATTTTTTAATATTACTTTATTTTATAAAATATAGCTCTAAGACTTCTTTACTATTACTAAACTATAAATAATACTACTTTAGAAAGAAGTTTAACTTATATAAGGTAGAAAGTACGAAACTTTAATAAATAGTTTTAAAAAAAAGCTGACTACTATACTTCTCCTAAATCTTATTAACTATAAGCTAAAAAGTAATAAAGTGTACTTTATAGTAAACACTAGTAATAAAGAGTAGAATAAGCTCCTTAACTAAGTTATTAGTAATTAAAAAGTAGTTATATAGTTAAATTACTTATATAGTTTAAAATACGTATATATATAAGTACTAAATTAAATTATAATACTAAAGAAAAGAAGCTTTAAAAGGTTCTTAAACTATTAGAAAGAGTATATAACTACTTATATACGTAATAAATTATTAAGAAAACTATAAAGACTTTTAATATAGATAATAAGTAAGTAAAGAGATTAATAATTAAATAGATTTTTTAATCTTTTTATAAATATAAAAAGAATATTAACTTATAATATAGCTTAGCTTAGAAGTATATAAAGAAACTAAATAGATAAAACAGGTATTAATTATAAATAATAAAGGATAAATAATGTTAGTCTGGTCACGTGGCCACTGCCAGCCAGATATCCAGCCTCTTCACCTTGCTAGCTAGTAGCCCTTTTTCCTCTAGATACATATCACTAATATCAATAGATATTGTCTCATTACTTACTGCCACCCACATTACCTACAGGTTATAAGCCTAGGCCTCTACCTTTTCTAACGCTATTAAAGCTATTTAGACTTTTTTTTTTATAACAAATATCCTTATTAATTTTAACTATAATAAATCCTTAGGGATTTTAACTATAACAAATATCCTCACTGATTTTATATAACTAACTAGTGCTCCTGCCTAGTTAAGTAACTATAACAAGGATTTCTTACCCTTGCTATAACAAGGATTTTTTACCCTTGTAATAACTATAATAAGGATTTTTACCCTTGTAATAATAAACCTATTATAATAAGGGTCCTTTACCTTTACTAATTAATAACTATAGCTCTAGCTATATTTTACCTTACTAGCCTTCCTATTCTCTATAGTAAAAAGAACTATTACTACTAGCTGCTTACTATTAAAGCCCTTTTTAATAAGGATAACCTTCTTAAGTATACTAAATCTA
This sequence comes from Colletotrichum navitas, assembly GCF_030913465.1. Lineage (NCBI taxonomy): Eukaryota > Fungi > Ascomycota > Sordariomycetes > Glomerellales > Glomerellaceae > Colletotrichum > Colletotrichum navitas. The sequence continues at coordinate 63,234 of NW_026850657.1, forward strand.
ATATCCCTGCTCCTGCTAATAACTATAAGCAGTAGCAAAAGGGCTAAGCCTTAGCCTATAGCATTATTATTAACAGTATTAGGCCTATTCTTCCTTGCCTTAAGGGCTCTAGTTAGACCCCTAAGGGCCACTACCTCTATAAGCTTATAAGTAAGCTTAAAGCTATTATCCCTTAGGTGTCTAGTAACGCTATTACTAACCTTATCTATAACTATAGACACTTTAACGTTAATAACTCTAAGGATCTCTTTAAGTATCTTAAGACCTTTTATACTATAAGCTAAAGCATTAATAAACTTATTACTAACTAGAAGGCTATACACTTCTACTTTCTTTTAAACTTAATTTATAATAATAGCACCTTGTCTAGGATCTTTAATAAGTATACTACTATTAAGCCTTAGGAGGCTAAGCTCTAAGATCTACTTAATAACCTTTATTATAAAGCTAACACTATTAGCTCTATTATATTTAATAAGGCTGCCCTTATTAAAGTCAAAAAGGATAAATATACCTATTATAGTACTAACTATACTAATAGTAAGTGTTACTTTACTTATCCTAAGCTTATCCCTACTAATTACCTTTACTATAAGGAGCTTTACAAGAAGGCTTATTACTATTACTACACTAATGCCTACTGTAAAGATAACTGCCCTGCCTCTGTCTTTATTAGAGGTGCCTCTAGCGCTCTTAGAGGATCTTCTATTGCTAGATAAGGCTATATAAATACAGATTTAAGGGGAAAATTTATATTATGTATAATAGTAGTCTAGCTAGGCAGAGCTGAGGGGAGGTGTTGGTCTAGTCACGTGGCCACTGCCAGCCAGATATCCAGCCTCTTCACTTTGCCAGCCAGCAGCCCTTTTTCCTCTAGATACACATCACCAATATCAATGGATATTGTCTTGTTGCTTACTGCCACCCACATCACCTATAAATAACTTACTTTTAATTCTTTCTGCTATATTATATAGTTTTTAAATCTATTTAATAATAATTAGGTAAAATATATACTATTTATTAACTTAATACTATTTTCTTAGTATCTAATCTTTAGAGTTTAAGACTTTTAAGGTCTAAGGTCTAGTATTGTTTTTTTTAAATAAATTACGTTTTATATAGCCTATAGTAATATAATATACCTCTTAAAAAGTAATTAATAATCTAAAATAGCTTATATAATAAAGTAAGAAAGATAATTTAAAACTACTTTATTACTAATTATAAGAAAAGATATAGAAAAATAATAAGTATACTTATATTATATTATAACAGTTACTTTTATAAGAATTCTTTTAAATATATAGTATACTAATAAATACTACTACTTAGTTAAAGCTAGAGACCCTTTAAGAAGATAGCTTAAAGCCTAATAACTAAAGAAAATAAACTTTAGAAGTATTACTAAATTTATATAAAAAGAGATTTTTTTACTTTAGTCTTTATTATAAACTAATATTTAATAAAGAACTAGATAATAAAAAATATATTATTAAATTTATTATAAGATATAATATAATAAGTTATATTAGGTTATAATCCCAAGAATAACAGTACTATAAAACTAGTCACTAGTTAATTACTTATTTAATTCTAACTTTATAAAAGAAATAAGGCTTAAGCTTTACATATATCTTATTATAACCTTAGTTATAAATTAAATAAGTATTTACTACTTTATAAGCTTTATTTATTTTTATTCTATAAGTATAACGCTATTATCTTAATTAAAACTCTTATACTAATATAAAAAGTTCTAGACTAGGCCTTTATTTATATAAAAAAAAAGATAAAAGAATAAATAAGAGCTTTTTTTATACTTAATAAGGATTACTAAAAAGCTAAAGTTATAATAAGAAACTAGTATAAAGAATATAAAGTATTATAATAGTTATTATACTAAATATTAATATAATAAATAATTAGAAGTTAGTAACTTTATACTTCTATATAATATTAAAGAGGTTTTTAATATATTTAAAATTATAAAACTTAATTATAAATAGTATAGGTCTTTTTAAATTTTATTATAAGTAAGTAAAATATTATTATATAAGCTAAAAGCTTATTTAACAATTAAGTTATTAAGAAAACCTATAGTAGTAACTAACTTTAAATAGTTATTAAAATACTTAAATAGTATTAAAGACTTAGGATCTAGTTAACTCTTAAATTCTTAAATCTAAGATTTTTCAAAAATATTATAAAAGTCTTTTTATACTTAGAGGAATAGAACTAAAAGAAGAAGCTTTTAAGAAAAACAACTAAAAGAACTACTATTATTTAACAAGAAAATAAAAGGTAAATATTTTTTAAATAATAATAAAATAACTTAACTAATACTATACTAATCTTGAGGCTACTTATAATAAAATGCAAAAGTAGACCCTTAAGGTAATACTACTTTAAATAGATCTTAAGAAAGGTAAGAAATATATAAAAATAAAAGAACTAAGGTATATAATTTCTTATATTAAAAGTAAGTTATATTAATAATACTTAAGTCTACTTTTATACTTTTCTTAAGTATATAAAACTTATTTTCTTTTTATATTACTATTTTCTAAATAGTATTTTTGATTATTAGTTATACTTTATTTTTTATCTATTCTAAATTTAAAGAAACATAATTTTACTTAAACTTTTATAAGCTACTGTATTTTAAACAGGAAGTAAGAGTAATAAAAAAAAGCCTTAGTTTAGAACTTTTTAAATCTAATAAAACCTTTTTATTATAGTATTAAATAAACTTAAGTTTTTTTAGTACTATAGACCTTAATAGTTATAAAAATATAAAAAGTAAAAATAAGTAGTTTATTTTACTTATTATTATATATTCTTTTACTTTTCTTTTTAATACTATATTTATACTTCTAGTAAATAATCTTAGTATTATAAAAGTAAGTACTCTAGGTCTTATAATAGTAGTAATTAGTATATAAGGTTTTTAATAATAAGTATACTTAAAGTATAGTCTATAAACCTATATACTAGTATTATTATCTTTAGTTCTAAAGGCTTTTCTTATAGTAATAATAAAGTACTATATTTCTTTTTTCTTAAGCCTAAATATAAAAGCTATATACTATAGTTATATATTTAAATATTATAAATATTAAGGTTTTATCTATAATTAAAGAAGTATAATCAATATATTTTTTTTATAAATAATCTAAATTCTTTATAAAAATATACTAACTTAAACTCCTATTAGCCTAAGTATACTTTTTAGAACTAAGCCTTATAAAAAAGGATACGTTATTAAGCTATAATTATAAAATAAAAGTAACCTTAAAGTATTTATTGAAATAAATAGTAAAAAGTATTTATAGAAAAGATATAGTAGCTTAATAATTAATAGGAGATCCTTTAGATTTATAGATTAATAACTTATCTTTAGTTAATTATTACTAAAAGAGATATACTTTAATAAGCTATAAAGTTTTATAAATAGTGTTACGCTAGCCTTTAGTTCTAGTAGCTAAAATATTTTTATTATTTTAAAAACATATTAAGATTATAATTCATTAGTATTTTTAATACTACTAATAAGAAAAGTAAAGTTATTTATATATATAGTAGAATATTCTAAAACTTATATTACTACAAAGCTTTCTTTTTACAAAATAATTTTATATTAAATACCTTTAGTTTAGGACTAAAATATAAAAGTAACTAATTTTTATTTAATAAATTAGATTAAAAGAGAGAGAGAGTAGTTACTTACTAAGTTACTAGCTGTTATTAATATAAACAAAAAAAGTCATAGCCTACTAGTAAAAAGAGAAGCTCTTTTTTTATCTTTTTAATTTACTTAACTTTATCTTTTTTTACCTTTTAACTTTATATATAATAATAAAAAGATTTTTTTATAACTATAGAGATCTTTTATTTAAAAAAGAATAGTTATAAAGAAAAAGAGCTTCTTCTTTTTTTTTTTTTTTTACTTTCTTTTTCTCTAGCTATAGCTAAGTATTTATAAAATCTAATTTTCTAAAGTTTACTTATATTTCAGTTTGTTTTCTTTACTTTATTATAATAAAGTAAAATAATTTAACTACTTTATGATAGAAATAGATTTATATATATATATTAATTTAAATAAAATATAATAGCTTTAAAGCTAAGATTATTCTTAGAAGCTATAAGAACTTTTAGCTTAATTAATACTAAGGTAGGTAGGCATAAAGTATACTATTTTTAAAAGTATAACTATTTACAACTTAACTATTTCTTAATTCTATAGCTTAAAAAGGCTACTAAAAGTAAATCTTATTAAACATATAATAGTAATAAAACTAATATAGTTAGAACTAGGGCCTATAACCTACCTTTACTACCTTAAGTAAACCTTAAAGTCCTTATACTAAAGAAACTACCTAGCTAGGGAAGTATTAATAATATTATTATAAGGAAAGTACTTACTAAAGACTAAATAGCTATTTTAAAAAGCTATAAAGCCTAGATACTACTAGAGATTTAATAGTAACTTAACTTCTTATAAGTTTAAGAAGTCTCTTACTATATATAAGTGCTAGTTAAAGTATAATAGAGACTACTATATTTAAAAGTAAAATTAGTATTATATATAATTATATACTTACTTAAATACTATTTCTAATTTTAATACTTAAGTATAATAATATTAATATTTTCGTATCTAAAGAGTAAATAAATACTTTATAGTATATAATTATATATACTTATATATACTAATATAGTTATATTAATACTATCTCTTATTTTAATACTTATATCTTTTAAAATATATACTTTTATACTTCTAGAATATAAAAGTTATAAAGTACTTTATATAAAACTAGAATATAAGTACAAAAAAAAATGATTAATATTATTATTATATATATAAAGCTAAGAATATAGATATATAAGTTTAAAGTTATAATTATAGTTATAGTTATAGATTTATAATAATTATATATAATTATAATTAGTAGTACTAATAGATATTGTGTAAGAGATAATAAGTATAAAAGAAGGTAATATCTCTAGAATACTTAAATCTTTATTACTATTATTATCTACTTATAAGTCTTTAAGCTATCAGTAAATATAAATAACTATTTTAAATAGGTATACTTACTATATAACCTAATTATACTTATATACACCTTATATATTATATATTTATATACTTAATATTTATAAGTATATTAATAAATATAGTTACTATAAACCCCTATAGATAGTATAGTGCAGTTTAGTTAATATATATATAATATTATAGTATATAACACCTAATATAGGGCATCTTTAACCTATACTAGATCTTAATATCTTAATATAGTATATACGTTAGTAGTAACACTATTAAGTAAGGTTATACTAGTTTATAAGTAAGCTATTCTAAATAGCAATAATAGTAATATTAAACCTATTACTAAGGTTATAATAGCTTTATTATAAGCTATATAATAACTTTACTACTACTAAGGTTATAAATAACCCTATACCTTAAGTTATACTAAATACTAATAATAGTATTAAAGATAGCTTTACTTACTAGTATATAAAAAGATAGAAGCTAGGCTTAGTCTCTTCTTCTCTTTTTTTATCTTATCTATATTCTTTATAAGCCTATATAAATATAACTCTTAACTTTAAAATAACCTTATAATTAATAATTATAAACCTCTAAGGTCTACCTTAGCTATATAACTACTATATACTATATATAATATATAAAGATCCTAGTAAAACTAGCTGTCTTATTAAATAGCTTAGCCTTATAAAGGTTAATAAAGACACCTTATTCTATAGCCTTCCTTTAGCTCTTAAGTTAGCTATAGCTATCTTTAGCCTAAAGCTACTAGCTAGAGACTTTAGCTAAGCTATAAAAATAAAGATCTTAAATAAGATTAATAAGCTTTAAGATAACTTATAAAAGCTTAAAAAGCTCTTTAAGTATAATAAAGTCTGTAAATACTTTACTAATATAATTCTTATAGTAAAAGAGGCTATTTAAAAATAAAAAGTCTATAAGAAACTAAAGGTTAAGGAACTTAATTTATAATACTATATTAATACTTAAGATATTTACTAATAGTAGTAGTATAATATTAGATTAGCTAGATTAAGGTAATATAAAGGTTAGTAGTATATAAATTTAAAGGACTTTAGACTAACTTAGAGGACAGTAGTAGTAGTAGTAATAGTAGTAAAGGGTTTAAATTATAGTGTTTAGTAGACTACCTAAAGGTAAGTTTCTCTAGGCTAGTTAAGTATAGAAAGAGAAAAGTTACTTAATACCTAAAGTATAATAATACACCCTTAATTTTAGATTCTAACTTACTAAAGAACTATTTAAATTTATATAACTAAGAGTACTTGTTAACTATTTTAAGTTATATAATAGTAAAAGGTATTATTTAGTAGTAAATTAGTAAGCTAGCTAGCTAGTAGCTAAAGTAAAAGTTATTATTAGTAAAAGCTCTATATATATAATACAAGGCTAGAGGCCTATTAGTAAATATAGATATATAAATATATATAACGTACTTATATAGTAAGTTATAGATTATAGTAAGTTATGTATGTCCTTCTATTTTTTACCTCTTTGACCTTTACACTAACTTTTTGTATATATAAATATATAATCTTTTTCTAAAGAAAGCTATATTATCCTAGCCCTTAAAGCTATTAAAAAAGACCTAAAAATGTCTATATAAAGGGCTACCTTTACCTTTAAAGTTACTAAATTAACCCTTTATAACTAACACACTAGACATATTATACAAGGTAAAAGATAAATAAATTTAATAAAGATAACTATAATAAAAGAGAAGGTAATTCTTAAATAAGTTATTAACTTAATTAATTAAGGGTTCTCTTTATAATAAAAAGATATATAAAAAATAGCTAACTAACTCTTAAATATATATAATAGGATATATACTAGACCTTAATAAGTAAAAAACTTTATATAATATATCCTTAAATTAAAAATATAGTTTTAATATTAAATTAACTATTAGAGGGCCTTAGCTAAAGATCTTATAATTATATAAGGCTAGTTTATACTTATATAATATATAATTATAAAGTATAAGATATAGAATTATAATATTTATAATTTTAATAAGACTAGCTTCTTAATAAGAGTATTATTATATACTAAGGTTATTATAACCTCTAACTATAAGGAAAGGCCTTATATAAAGAAGCCTAGTAATTAAGAATAGGTTTTTATTATTTAGGGTATATATATAGATAGTTAGGTAATACCTTTATATATTATTATAAAAAGTAAATATTATCTTTTCTTTTAGTACTAAAATAGCTAATTCCTAGCTATATAGTATATCTATTTAAGTAAAAGTAAATAAATAATAAATAATATTAGCCTAGATTAGTTAAATTATTTTTATTAATATATAAAGTCTTATATAAAGAGTACTTATTACTTTTTAGTTCTTAATAATTATAATAGTTATAAATTAACTAATTATAATAAATACTATAAAAAAGAGAGTATTATTACTTTTTATATACTTTTTTCTTTATTATATAAGCTTTAGCCTCTTAATATTAAGTATTTTAGCTTATTAAAATACTTATATAGTAAAGAAATTAAAAAGATAATATAAATATAAATTTTATATATTATAAAGGATAACTTCTTTTTTATTTTTAAAGTAGTATTTTTTACTTTTTTAAATAAGAATAATATATAAGCTAGTTTTAAATAAGTAAGCCTTATACCTTTTAACCTTAAAGTAGTTCTTTTTTAACTAGATTTTAAGCTAAAGACTTTAACACTATTAAACTTAAGGCTAAGTAGCTAAGGTTCCTAGGACTTAAAGATACTAACTATAGTATTAAAGGGTATATAAAATACTACTTTTCTTAAAAAAAAGATCTAAGTATATTAAGGTAACTTACTAATAGTAATATATAAAGTAATTAACTTCTAGGCTAAAGGTATTAATAAGTTAGCCTATAGGCTTATTATTATTAAGGCTAAGAACTATAAGCTTTATATAAGTATAAAGGTACTAAGTAAGTACTAGAGGGTAAAAAAGACTAGACTATATTTTAGAAGGTTACTTAATACTACTAAAGTAAAGGTACTATAAAAAAAAAGAAAGGTGTTAGTACTAAGAGAGAGAATAACTCTTAAAAAGAGGGTTGTATAGAAGGTACTAAACTATATATATAATAATATAGTAATTATATAAAGGCTAGATATAATATATAAACCTATAAAGTAGCTTAAGATAGTAATAAGGAAGAGGGTAATTAGTAGTTTTAATTAATTTTATATACTATAGCTAAATTTACTTATATAAAAGGTAGAAGAGTAAGAAGAAGTATATAACTTACTATAATCTATAATATACTATATAAGTATATTATATATATTACTTATTATTTAATCTATTAACTTAACTACCTTATTTTTTAAATTCTTTAAAATTATTAAACCTATTAACTATTAATAGTTATTAAAAATAGTTAATAATAAATAGAAATAGCTTCTAAATTAAGAGATTACTTCTATACTAGTGAGTCTTTATCCTCTTAATAAGAGGATTTAATTAATAATTCTTTTTAAACTTCTATTAATAGTACTAAAAACCAGTTTTTATATAGTAATAAGCTAAAAAATAAAAAAGATTATACTTTTAAATATACTTAACAGTATCCTATTACTAATACATTATTTTATCTTAAATTATTATATATTAGTTTAATTTAAGTAGAGATAGGGAAATAAAGTTAACTTATAATATAAAGCGCTATATATAATAAGAAAGATATAGCTAAACTAGCTAGATTTTAGGTCTCTAATCTTATAGTACACTATAAAAAAGACCACCCTTTTATAGTAATATTAAAAAAAGAATTAAATACAAATAAAATTAAGTATAAGTAAATATTTAATTTAATATAAGACATATAGTAAGTAAGTAAAATATATAAGTAAGGAAAACACTAAAGCACTAACCTACTACCTATATTATTATAATATATCTTCTAAATACTATAATAATATTTGTCTAAAATAATAAAGCTTAATTAAATCTTACTATTTAAGCTTTCTAAAAAGGCACTATAAGGAGTATTTAAGAGACAACTTAGACCTATAGAGTTAGTTATATAATATTATCTTAATAATTAAAAAGAACTATATTATAATATAATACTATACCTAAGTTATTAAATTTAATAAAGCTTAAAAAAAAGAAGCTAGTTAAGTATATTCTTAACCTTAACTCCTTAATACTTTTTTCTTAGCTTAGTAGTATTAAAATATAGCTAACTAACTATATACTAACTATAATATACTACTAGTTTATAAGTACTAGGTTGTAAACTTAATTAAATAAACACTAGAGCCTTAAATATACTTTTTTATAAGTATAACTATAAAAGAGCCTTATAAGAAGATCTTAATTATATAAGTATATAGTTCTTTCTTATAATAAGTATAATTATAAAATATAGTATTATAAAGTTAGGTATTTATTACTTTAATAAGACTAGCTTTATAAGAAGCTAGATTATATCTAAAATAGTTATTATAAGTACTAAAGGATATTTAAATATAAAAATAATATAGCTTAGTAATTAAGAGTAAACTATAATTATTTACGCTATTAGTTTATTTAGTTTTACTATCTTACTATATATTATTATTTTAAGTAAAAATCTCTTCTTTATTTAGTATATTAAATCTAGTCTCTTACCTTACTAAGTTATTATAACTTTTTAAAATAAATAACTAATAAATAAAAAAAGCCTAAATTAACTTAAGTATTTTAATTAGTATTTAAAGTTATATATAAAAAGAAAATACTACTTTTTTTTCTTAATAAATATAAAAGTTACTACTTAATAGACTTTAAGCTATTTTATAAAAAGAGTAATATTATTAGTCTTTATATACTACCTTATTTTTTTTATTTACTTTAGCTTTTAAATATAAAGTGTTTTATACTTTAGAAATAGGTATATAGTTAAAAAATTAAAAATAAAATATAATAAGGTAATACTTATACTATAAAGAATAATTTCTTTATAGTATTTTATAATACTTTTAAAAAAGCTCTTATAAAAATATTTAAAAGAGTTTTTAAAAAGTAAGACTTATACCTCTAAGTATAAAAAGTATACTATTAAACCTAATGTACTTATATAGTAAGTTATAGATTATAGTAAGTTATATACCTCTTTTTACCTTTTTACCTTTTCTATAAGTTAATTAAGCTATAATATATAAAATTAATTAAAACTACTTATTACTATCTTCTTTATTACTATCTTAAACTACTTTATAGGTTTATATATTATATTTAGTCTTTTTATAATTACTATATTATTATATATATAGTTTATTACCCTCTATATAAGCCTCCTTTTAGGATATTTTCTTACCTCTAGCTTTAATACCTTCCTTTTCTCTTTATAGTGCCTCTACTTTAGCTATATTAAGTAACTCTCTAAGATATAGTTAGGCCTTTTTAGCCCTTTAACGCTTACTTAGTACCTTTATCTCTATATAAAGCTAGTAGTTCTTAGCCTTTATAATAGTAAGCCTATAGGCTAACTTACTAATACCTTTAGCTTAGAGGTTAATAACTTTATATATTAGTATTAAAGAGCTACCTTAATAACCTTAGATCCTTTTTTTAAGTAAACTAGTACTTTATATACCCTCTAGTACTATAGTTAGTGTCTTTAGGTCTTATAAGCCTAAGCTACTTAAATATAAGCTAGTAAGTGTTAGTGTATTTAGCTTAAAATCTAGGTAAAAAATAACTACTTTAGGGTTAAAAGGTATAAGGCTAACTTACCTAAAGCTAGCTTATATATTTTTTTTTATTAAAGTAAAAAATACTACTTTAAAGGTAGAAAAAAAGTTAACTTTTATAATATATAAAATTTATATCTATATTATCTTCTTAATTTTTTTACTATATAAGTGTTTTAATAAGTTAAAATAACCTATATTAAGAGGCTAAAGCTTATATAATAAATAAGAAGGTATATATAAAGTAATAATATTCTATTCCTTATAAAAATTATTAAATTTAGTTAATTTATAGCTATTATAGCTATTAAGGATTAAGAGTTAATAAGTACCTTTTATATAAAACTTTATATACTAGTTAAAATAATTTAACTAATCTAGGCTAATCTTATTTATTATTTATTTATTTTTACTTAAGTAAATATACTAGTTAGCTAAAAATTAGCTATTAGTATACTAGTAAAAAAGGTAATATTTACTTTTTATAATAATATATAAAGGTATTACCTAGTTATCTATATATATACCCTAAATAATAGAAACCTATTCTTAATTACTAGGCTACTTTATATAAGGCCTTCCCTTATAGTTAGAGGTTATAATAACCTTTATATATAATAGTCAGAGAATTACAAAAATACAAAATACAAAAATACAAATACATGTATTTGTATTTTTGTATTTTAGAGGAAAAATACATTACATGTATTTATATTTGTATTTTACTAAAAGGAAATATAATACAAATACAAATACATGTATTTGTATTTATATTTTTGTATTTTATTACACTTTATTTATAGTTATTAATAGTTATATATTAAAATATAATTAAACCTATTATATTTCTTTTATTATATTTCTACTGTATTTTTAAACTTTTAGTTAGTTATAAACCTTTAAGTTAATAAACTAAGAATTATATTATTAATATATATAATATATATTTAGCTACTTATTTTATAATATAAAGTAGAATATAATATAATTACCTAGACTATATACTCCTATTAATAATAAATAGTAAAATTATAAGTAAGTAATATATAGTAGTTTATAGTGTAATACTAAGTATTAAATATAATAAATAATCTTTAAGTATAAAATAACTATAATCTTAAATCTAACTATTCTTATTATCTATATCTAGTATATCTAATAGTATTAGTATATATATATATATATATATATACTAAAGAATATTAGAGCTATTACTAGAATAATCTATAACTAAAGTATTATTCTCTTCTTCTTCTATTTCTTCTTCTAATTCCTCTTCTATATCGTTTTCAATATATATACTATTATTATCCTCCTCTTCTATAGTAAAATCTAATTCATCATCTGAAACTTCAGAATAATCAAATAAATCACTATATAACTTAGGATTAATTAATTCTAAGTTACTATTATTATTAATAATAGAATTCTAGTTCTTTAATAGTACTAGTTGCCTTCTGTTTTTATGGGTAAGTCTAGTTCTTCTTTTTGTTATTATATTACTAGATTGGTTAAAACTAGCTTCTACCGCAGCTAAAGTTGAAGGTATAGCAAGGTATTTTCTAGCTATAATACTTAGTATAGGGAATTTAACTTCGTTATCTTGCCACCAGTTAATAGGGTTAACCTAGTTATAGTATATTAGTATTTAATTTTATTTTAGTAGTAAATTATTAGTTAATATAAATATTAGTAGTTAATAACTTAATATTAATACTAGTAGTTAGTAACTTAATATTAATACTAGTAGTTAATAACTTAATATTAATACTAGTAATTAATAATATTACTTATAGAGTTATAGTTTATATTATTACTAGTAGTTAATATTCTTTCTAGTAATATTATTTACTACTAATAAATAATAAAGGGTCTAATAATAATAAATTAACTTACTTTATCTCCTTGAATATTAACTCTAAAGTAGTTATTTAATTCATCCTTTTGTATATTCTTATTTTCTTGTTTACTTTGAATAGGAAATAAATTACTAATATATTCCTCTTTAACCTTATTATTAGGTAGCTTAATTTTACTTTTAATAGTATTATTAGAAGTTTCTATAGTAGTGTTAATAGGTAAAGTTTCTTTATTTTTTCCTTTATTCTTAGTAGTAATATTATTACTATTAGTTAAGGTTTCTATACTTATTCTATCTTTAATAGATTCTAAGTATAGACCTTTTTGATTTTTTATTAATAAATCATTAATAATATAGTTTTTTAAGCTATTAATTAGTTAGTTATTTACTATATAATAATATTACTATTAATAAAGGTTTTATAATATATATATATATTAACTTTATATTTAACTTACCTATTAAACTCCCTTGCTAAGTCGTTTTTTGCTAAGGTTATAATACTACTAGGTATAAAGGATACTAGACTATTTTTTCTAAGACTTTTGTAATTAAGTCTAGGGTCTAGAATAAACCCTATTAAATAAGGCTTATATTTACTATAATAAGTATTAGGCGTAATAGGGTATGGAAAATAGTCTTCAAGCTTCTGTAACCCTATATTTATAGCTTTAATAAATATAGAAGAATAAGGATATTCAGTTTCATTAAACTAGAAAGAAATAGTTAGTAGAATTCCTATAGTTATTAATATACTATTTAAATAGTATAAATAAAAGAAATATAATAATAGTATTAATTTAATAAATAATAAAATATTATTGATATAATAAATATAAGATTAGTATATATACTAGCTTTAATATATAGGCTTATATATTTAAATAGTAAATACTATAATATATATATATATATATATATATATACTTTCTTAAATAATAATTACTTACTTCATCTACTTGGTTTTCTTTAGAAGTATATAGGGCTTTAATATCTAATAGTTAATAATAAATATTCCCTATTATACTAAGAATAGTACTAATAGTTATATAACTCCGGCTTTGTAGATATATAGTAAGGCTATAAAAAACTTAAAGTATATCTCTTAAATAAGTAAGTTGTATCCAGTCATTAATATTAGGATAAATAATCCTAAATATCTTATTTTTAGTTAACTTATATAGTATATCTAAGGCTGGTTTTAGCTCTATAGCTATATTAAGCATTAGATATACTAAATTCCATCTAGTCTCATTACCTAGAGAAAGATTAGTAACTATTAGGTTATATAGTATTATATATATATATGTATATATATATATATATATATGTAATAATATTAATATAAGTAGGTATATATATATAGATATTAATATAAATATATATATATAAGTAGGTATATATATATATAGATATTAATATAAATATATTTATATAAGTAGGTATATATATATAGATATTAATATTAATATATATATATTATATATAGTAGCAAATAGTTACTTACAGAGGGGTATTTTTGTTTTATAACTATTAACAGGGAATTCTTTACCCTTTTTTGCGTGGTTAATAGCAGTTTAGAATTCTTCATATAATATAGTATTATTTCTTAGTAGTATTACTAATCTTTTCAGCTTTCCAATATTACCTATTATAATATTAGTCTAAGTATATATATATATATAGGTATATTAATTATTATAATAATAATTAAAAGTACTTACTATAGTTATTTTTTAATACTTTTTCTTGATCTTTATAAGATAATTTATCTAAAGCGCCTGTATAGTTATTTAAGATATATTCTGCTTTAAATTCAGATATATCTTTATCTAACACTATACTGCTAATATATTTATCTATAATAGCTTTAGCTACTAGATTTAATATATGTGCTATACATCTTATATCATATAAAGATATACTATTATTAGTATTATAACTTAGTAAAAAGCTATTTAAAAAAGTATTATTATTAGTGCCGTTATCTCTTGTTATACTAAGAAATTAAATAGTTAGTTAACTATATATATATATATATATATATATATATACTTAAGGTAAAAAAATAAAACACTTTCTCTTTACGTATACTATATTTATTAATAATACTTTCTTCAAAGACTTCTTGTATATATAAGCCAGTATGTGCACTATTTAAGTATTCAAAGCCTAAATAAGTTATAATAGTTAGTATATATATATTTATAATAAGTTAATAATAGTAAAATTATTAATAACTAGTTTTAGATGAAAGAAATAGTTAATATACCTAATTGTATATAGTTTAACTTAGCAGAGTTATCTATATAAGAGCCTATAACCCCTAAATAGGCCTTATTATCTATAGAGGTCCATATATCTAGCTGAATAGATATATAACCATAGTTTAAAAAGTGTTGCTGTAGGTTATATATAATAGTTGCTTCTAAGCTAGTAAACTTAATACCTAAGTTTTCAGTTAAGCCTCTATAATTAACAGTAGGACTAGAGCTATATAAAGATAATATTAGTAAAATATATATAGTAAAATATAAATATATATATATATAAATATATATATATATAAATATATATATAGTTATAATTAAAAGCTAACTTACTTATTTAAATAAGATAATAAAGAATTAAACTCATTAGAAGTAATATTACTATAAGGTATATTAAATTGTAGTAGATAATTAATAATATAATCATAGAATTCTGTTTCTTCTATATTATTATAATTATTAATAGTACCACTTTCTCTATATCTTCGTTTATTTGGTGTATTAGACATAAAGTCATTAATAGTGCTTTGTGTAATATTACTTCTATTATTATTCTTTATATAGTCCTGAACTATTAAAAGGTTAGTAAGTAAATAATAATAATATTATTAATTATAATTATTATTATAATAAGAGTAGTAGTTATAATAATATATAACTATTATATATATATTAATAATATATATATCTATAATATATATATCTATAATATATAGATCTATAATATATAAATCTATAATATATAAATCTATAATATATAAATCTATAATATATATATTATTAATATATATATATATATATATATATAGTTATATTACTATATATAAAGAAGGTAATAATATAGAAGTATAAAGTAACTTACACTTAATTTTATCTATATCTAGTTCTTCTTTTTCTAATGTTGCTATTATAGGGTGGGTTTTTTTATAGTGAGTTACTGCATTAGACGTCTAAAATCAAGCTGCTTTAGTAGTAAATTTCTTATTACAACCTTTAATATTACAGGTTAATTCTATTTCCCTATCTTTACTTAAATTAATAGGTAATAGTTTATAAGTAAATAAACCGTTAGTAATAGGATACTGCTTAGTGCCTTTAAAGATATAATTTTTTTGATTTTCTATTTTATGGGCGTATAAAAACTGGTTTTTAGTACTATTAATTGATATCTGAGAGGAATTAATAATAGAATCCTCTGCTTGAGAGGTGCTAGAGGATTCACTAGCGTAGAAGGAATCGCCGGATTCAGAAGCCATTTTTTTATTATATATATATATATATATATATATTTCTTTAATAAAGAGTAAAATAAAGTAGTTAAGATAGTTAATAGTTAAATAAATAGTTAAAAGTATTCTTATAATCTTTACTATTATTAATATAATAGTATTCTTTATAGTATATAAGAAAGTAAGTTACTATTTACAATAAGAAAAATAAAGAAGTAAAATACTACTATATATACTTTTTTACTTAGTATATAACTTACTATAACTATATATTTAGTATATAACTATAACTATACCCTTATACTATAGTTATACCTTTTAATTATATAAAACTATAAATATAACTATACCTTTATACTTTAGTTATACCTTTTAGTTATATAAAACTTTAACTATAACTATAACTATACCTATATCTTTAAGCTATAGTTATACCTTTTAATTTTATAAAACTATAACTATAACTATAACTATACTCTTATATTATACTTATAGTTATAGTTTAAGATTTTATAAAACTATAACTATAACTATAACTATACTCTTATATTATACTTATGGTTATAGTTTAAGACTTTATAAAACTATACCTATAACTATAATTATAACTATACCTTTAAGGTATATTTATACCTCTTAAATTTATAAAACTATAACTATAACTATAACTATACTCTTATATTGTACTTATAGTTATAGTTTAAGAATTTATAAAACTATAATAATAGATATACTTATAACTATACCCTTAAGCTATAGTTATATCTTTTAATTTTATAAAACTATAAGTATAACTAAAAATATACCTTTAAGCTATATTTATACCTTAAAATTTTATAAAACTAAATCTAAAACTATAACTATACCTTTATATTATACTAATAGTTATAGTTCTAGATTTTATAAAACTATAACTATTACTATAATATAATTATACCCTTATACTATAGTTATACTTAGAGGTTTAGATCTTATATCTTATAATTTTATAAAGAATAGAAATACTATAATATATATCTAAATATATATAACTTATATCTTATAAAATACAGTATTATTAGTATATATAGTTTATATAGGCTATTAAAGTTATTTTTATATAATTTATTTAAGGAAGAAGAAAATAAATAACGATATGTATTTTAAATACAAAAATACAAATACAAATACATGTATTTATATTTTAAATACAAATACATGTATTTTAGAAAAACTAAAATAAAATACAAATACGTATTTGTATTTATATTTGTATTTGTATTCTTGTATTTGTATTTTGTATTTGTATTGTATTTTGTATTTTTTTGTAATTCTCTAATAATAGTATTCCTATTAAGAACCTAGTCTTATTAAAATTATAGATATTATAATCCTATATCTTATACTTTATAATTATATTTTATATAAGTATAAACTAGCCTTATATAATTATAAGATCTTTAGCTAAGGCCTTCTAATAGTTAATTTAACATTAAAATTATATTTTTAATTAAGGTTATTATTATATAAAGTTCTCTACTTATTAAGGTCTAATATATATTATATTATATAAATCTAGGAGAAGATTAGCTATTTCTTATATATCTTCTTATTATAGAAGAAACCCTTAATTAATTAGGTTAATAACCTTATTAAGAATTACCTTCTCTTCTACTTCTATTATCTTCTTTAATTTTAGATATATCTTATCTTATATAATATATTCTATACGTTAGTTATAGAGAGTTAATTTAGGGACCTTAAAGGTAACAGCTGCTTTTTATATAGATATTTTTAGGTCTTTTTAGATAGCTTAGAGGGCAAAGATAATTTAGCTTTCTTTAGAAGAAGAGTTTATAGTTGTATATAGACAAAAGTAAGTGTAAAGGTTAAAGAGGTAGAAAAGCAAAGGATATATATAACTTACTATAATCTATAACTTACTATATAACGTATATATATAGTAAGTAGTGTATTATAGTAAGTAGCGTATATTTACCTACTTTTCTATCTTTTTAATAACTTAATTTAACTAGATTATATAAAATTAATTAAAAATATATATTACTTTATTCTTTATTAGTATCCTAAACTACCTTATAGGTTTATATATTATATCTAGTCTTCCTGTAATTACTATATTGTTGTGCAAGTAGTTTACTACTCTCTGTATAACCCCCCTTTTAGGATATACCTTTACCTTTAGCTTTAATAATGTCCTTTTTTCCTTATAGTGCCTTTACTTTAGCTATATTAAGTAATCCTCTAAGATATAGTTAGGTCTTTTTAGCCCTTTAGCGCTTACTAAGTACCTTTATCTTTATATAAAGTTAATAGTTCTTTACCTTAATAATAGTAAGTTAATATACTAACTTACTAATACCTTTTAACTATAAGTTAATTACCTTATATATTAGTGTTAGTAAACTTCCTTAATAGTCCCTAATCCTTTTTTTTGATAAGGTAAAGCTTTATACACCTTTAATTACTATTATTAGTGTCTTTAGGTCCTATAAGCTTAAGCTAGTTAGATATAAGTTAACTAGTGTTAGTGTCTTTAGCTTAAAATCTAGGCAAAAAATAATAACTTTAGGATTAAAAGGTATAAGACTAGCTTGTTAAAAACCTACTTATATATTTATTTTACCTATTAAAGTAAAGAATACTACTTTAAAAGCAAGAAAGAAGTTATCCTTAGTAATATATATAATTTATATCTATATTATTTTCTTAATTTTTTTACTGTATAAGTGCTTTAAAGGGCTAAAATAGCTAATATTAAGAGGCTAAAGCTTATATAATAAATAAGGAGGTATATATAAAGTAATAATACCTTCTTCTTTATAGTAGTTATTAAATTTAGTTAATTTATAGCTATTATAGCTATCTAGGATTAAAAGGTAATAAGTACCCTTTATATAAGACTTTATACACTAATTAAAGTGCTTTAGTTAATCTAGGCTAATCTTATTTATAGTCTATCTGTTTTTACTTAAGTAAATACACTATATAGCTAGAAATTTACTATTAAGGTACTATAATAAAAGGTAATATTTACCTTTTATAATAATATATAAAGGTATTACTTAGCTATCTATATATATACTCTAAATAATAGAAACCTATTTATAATTACTAGGCTACTTTATATAAGGCCTTCTATATTAGTTAGAAGTTATAATAACCTTTATATATAATAGTATTCTTATTAAGAACCTAGTCTTATTAAAATTATAGATATTATAATCCTATATCTTATACTTTATAATTATATTTTATATAAGTGTAAACTAGCCTTATATAATTATAGGATCCTTAGCTAAGGCTCTCTAATAGTTAATTTAACGTTAAAATTATATTTTTAATTAGGGTTATTGTTATATAAAGTTCTTTACCTATTAAGGTCTAATATATATCCTGTTATATATATTAAAGAGTTAATTAGCTATATCTTATATATCTTTTTATTATAGAAGAAATCCTTAATTAATTAGGTTAATAACTTTTTTAAGAATTACTTCTTCTTTAGATATAGTTATCTTTATTAATTTTAAATGTGTCTTAGCTTATATAACTTTTCTAGCGCATTAATAACAAAGTGTGGTTTTAGGTATATTGTAGATAGAGGCTACCTTTTATATAGATAGATTTTGGTCTTTTTAGATAGCTGTAATTATAAGGATGATTTAGCTTTCTTAAGAAGAAGATTCTATTGTTGTATATAGAGAAAGGTTAATATAAGGATAAAGCTAGTAGAAATAAGGTAGACGTGTACTACTTACTATAATGTGCTACTTACTATATATATACGTTAAGTATATTAAATATTAAGTTATATACTTCTTTACCCTTAGGTTCTTTCTTAATAATACTAGTAGTTTAGACTTCTTAAATACTAAAGACTATAATAAAGCTAAGTTCTTAAAAAAAATTAATTAAGAATTACTTCTTTAATTATATAAATAGCTCTTTAATATATAGCTATATAGCTATAAAGTAATTTCTTAAAGGATTAATAAGAACTATATTTAAGCTTATAATATTAAAAGTAAAAATTAAGAGCCTTAAAGAGAAAAATACTATACTTATTTAAGGTAAAAAGGAAGTCTTATTATATCTAAAGTATAAGATATTTAGTTATAAAGAGAGGTAATAGCCTAGGTATAAGAGGAAATATATTAGAGTAGTAGTTATAGGCTAAGGATAGAAATAGGTTAATAGTTGTATAGTATTTATAAGAATACTAAATATAATTAATAAATATACTAGTTTAATAAAGAAGTATTTAGAGAAGAGGATTTTAAGTAGTTTAAATTAATATTATTATCTTATTATTAAGTCTTAGTTATATTTATAAGGTAGTAGTAATTTAGTATTTTACTTACTTATCTATTTTACTTACTTATTCTATATATAATATATATATATATATATTAATTCTTTAATTCCTTATATACTTATATTTAATTTATAATAATTATACTAACTAATTATACTATAATTAGTAACTATATAGAGTCTAATAAAAATAAAAGCCTATAATAAAGTAGTATAAATACCTTTTTATCTAATACTAGTAATAAAAGAAATATTAAGAAAGTACTATTATTAGTACTAAAACTTCTATAAAAGAAGAAGAAGTATATAACTATATAATAAACTATTTATTATAGTTTAATATTAGTTATAATACACTTATTTCTAAAGAGCTTAATAGTTTATTATCTTTTTTAAATTAGTTAGTGTATTAATAATAACTAAAGTTATAATTATATCTATTCTAGTATATATACTATAGTTATATTTAAAACTAAAAGTACTTAAGAGTTAATATATACTTACTAATAATATTATTTATTTTAGTACAATACCTACTATTAATTATCCTAATTTGATTAGTTATACTAATCTAAAGTGTAACTCTTTAAAATCTACTATTATATATAACTTAAAGCAGTATTTGATAGTTATAGTTTTATATCTATATAACTAGATATATAGACCTCTATAGATAATAAGGCTTATTTAGAAGTTATTACCTCTTATATAAATAGCTTTTCAAGATTAACTTATATATAACTAGGTAAGTATTATTTATATTTAATATATATACTTTATAAGTATATACTTATTTAATAACTATATATCTACTTAATAACTATATATCTATTTAATAACTATATATCTATTTAATAACTATATATCTATTTAATAACTATATATCTATTTAATAACTATATATATCTATTTATAGAATAAATACTAATATTACTTGCTATAGGATTTAAATGTTGAAATAATATTAATACTAGCTTATATATTAAAGATATTTATAAAAATAATATTATTAGGAAATATAATATTCCTAAAGAAAAATTATAAGGTAAATAAAAGTATTTATATTACAACTATATACTAGTAAAGTTAATAACATTATTAATATATATAATAATAATTAATACTAATATTTATAATATATAGTATAACACAAGATAATACTACTAATAATAATACTTTTCTTAATAACTTCTTAATAAGTTATAGTAATAATAAAGATATATCTCTTTATAATATACACTGAGTAGTATAAATATTAAATCTAGTAGCTAAGGCTAAAATAGATAAGTATATTAGTTAAAGATAATAATAAATTTAGTTTTAGCAGCTTTATAATAGTTAATAGCTATATAGGGACTTTAGATAAATTATCTTCCTAAGACTAAGAAAAGCTTTTAAAAAGTAACTATAGTAAGTTTTTAATCTATATATTTCTTAATATTAATAAATCTATATATATATATATATATATATATATATAGCTTATTTATATAGTATATTAATAGTTAACTTATAATATACTAATAATAAAATCATATAGGTAATATAGGTTAACTTAAACGTATAGTTATTTTATTAAGAAATAATACTGTTTTATATAAAGAATTTAAAACAGCTATTAGCATTAGTAAGAAAGGTAAAGGATTTCTAATTAATAATTATAAAGGGAAAATACTACTTTATAAGTAAATATTAAATATATATTAATATATATTTAATTACTTCTTAATTAAGTCTTATGTCTATATAGATAATAAAACAAGATAGAATCTAGTATATCTAATAGTTTATAAAGCTATAGAGCTAGAATCTACCTTAAATACTTCTAGTATATAAACTAAAAATAAACTATATTAGGTTATATATCTATCCCTTACTAAATTAAAGCAGTATAAATACTTATAAAATAAATTAGATATATTATATAATCCTACTATATATTTATAAAGTAAGACCTATATTACTATTAGTACTACACGAAGTACTATAGGTAGTATACCTATATAATAAGTAGTATATTATAGTAAGTAATACACTTTCCTTTATATTTCTACCTTTTATATAAGTAAATTTAGCTATACTATATAAAAGTAATTAAAACTATTAGTTACCTTCTTTTTTATTACTAATCTAAACTACTTTATAAGTTTATATATTATATCTAGCCTTATTAGAATTACTATATTATTATATATATAGTTTAGTACTTTCTATATAACCTTTTATAAGAACTTTATTTTTAATATTAATATCTTTTTTTATAATACTTTTACTTCAGTAGTATTAAGTAACTTTTTAAAATATAATCTAGTGTTTTTAGCTTTTTAGTACTTACTTACTACTTTTATTTTTATATAAAGCTTATAGCTCTTAGCCTTAATAATAATAAGCTTATAAACTAACTTACTAATACCTTTAGCCTAAAAGTTAATTACTTTATATATTATTATTAGTAAGCTACTTTAATATACTTAGATCTTTTTTTTAAAAAAGGTAGTACTTTATATACCTTTTAGTACTATAGTTAGTATTTTTAACTTTTAAGAACCTTAGCTACTTACTTTTAAGTTTAATAGTATTAAAGTCTTTAGCTTAGAATTTAGTTAAAAAATAACTACTTAAAAGTTAAGAATTATAAGACTTACTTATTTAAAACTAGTTTATATATTATTTTTACTTATAAGAATAAAAAATACTATTTTAAAAGTAAAAATAAAAGTTATTTTTTATAATATAAAAATCTATATTAATATTATTTTTTTTATATATTTTTATTATATAAGTACTTTAATAAGCTAAAATATTAAATATTAAGAGGCTAAAGCTTATATAATAAATAGAAAAATATATAAAAAGTAATAATATCATTTTTTATAATATTTATTAAAGTTAGTTAATTTATAACTATTATAATTATTAAGAACTAAAAAGTAATAAGTACTTTTTATATAAGGCTTTATATATTAATTAGAATAATTTAACTAATCTATACTAATTTTATTTATTTTATATTTATATTTATTAAAATATATATATTATATAGCTAGAAATTACCTATCTTAGTATTAAAAAGAAAATAATATTTACTTTTAATAATAATATGTAAAAGTATTACCTAGCTATTTATCTATATACCTTAAATAATAAAAATATATATTTAACTACTAGACTACTATATATAAGGCTATTTTTTATAATTAAAGGTTATAATAGCCTTAGTATATAATAGTATTCTTATTAAAAAGCTAGTTTTATTAAAATACAAAATATTATAATTTTATATTTTATACTTTATAATTATACTTTATATAAGTATAAATTAGCCTTATTTAATTATAAAACTTTTAACTAAGGGCTTTTAATAGTTAGTTTAGTATTTAAATTATATTTTTAATTAAGAGTATTATTATATAAAGTTCGTTACTTATTAAGGCCTAATATATTTTATATTATATTCAAAAAAAGTTAGTTAGCTATATCTTATGTATTATCTTATTATAAAAAAACCCTTAATTAACTAAGTTAATAACTTATTTAAAAATTACTTTTATTTTAAATATAGTTATTTTTATTAATTTTAAGTATATTCTAGGTTATATAATATATCTAGTCTATTAATATTAAAGTGTTAATTTAAGAATCTTAAAGGTAGAAGTAGCTCTTTATATAGATATGTTTAGGTCTTTTCTAATAGACTAGATAGAAAGAATAATATAGCTTTTAATTAAGCTAGATTATATATTTATATATAAAGAAAAGTTATTATAAAGATAGAGAGGGTAGATTTAGGAGGACATATACTACTTACTATAGTATATTACTTACTTTATAAATCTATTAATATATATTAGAAGTTATTAAACTTGAAGAGTTTATTAATAGATATAGTTACTCTAAACCCCTATAAGTAGTATAGTGTAGTTTACCTAATATATATATAATATTATAGTATATAAAACCTAATACAGGGCATCTCTAACCTATACTAGATCTTAATATCTTAATATAGTATATAATACTTATTAATATAGAGTAGTAGCTAAATCTAACTTTACTTTAACTATAGCTATATATAAAACTAACCTTTAGGCACTATTAAATAAGGTTACACTAGTTTATAGGCAAGCTATACTTAACACTAAGGTTATAATAGCTTTACTATAAGCTATATAATAACTCTACTACTACTAAGGTTATTAAAAACCTTATACTTTAAGTTATACTATAACTACTAATAATAGTACTAGAGATAGCTTTACTTACTAGTAGCCTTACTAGCTATAGCTAGTATATAAAAAAGTAAAAGCTAGGCTTAGTCTCTTCTTCCCTTTTTTATCTTATTTATATTAAGCTAATAAAATATAACTTACTTTTCTAATTCTAAAATAACCTCCTAATTAATAAATAAGAACCTCTAAAAGCTAACATAGCTATAGGATTATTATATACTTTATATAATATATAAAGATCTAGTTTAAAATAGCTATTATACTAGATAGCTTAGCCTTATAAGGGTTAAAGACACCTTATTTTATAGCCTTCCTTTAGCCCTTAAGTTAGCTATAGCTATCTTTAACCTAGAGCTACTAGCTAGAGACTCTAGCTAAGCTATAAGAATAAAGATTTTAAATAAGATTAATAAGCTCTAAGATAACTTATAAGAGCTTAAAAAGCTCTTAGGGTATAATAAAGTCTCTAGATACCTTACTAATATAATTCTTATAGAAAAAAAAGCTATTTATGAAATAAATAATTTATAGGCTACTAAGGGTTAGGTAACTTAATTTATAATAATACTTAGGATATTTACTAATAGTAGTAGTAATTAAATTAGCTAGATTAGGGTAATATAGAGGTCTTATAACAGTAGTATATAAAATTAGGGGGACTTTAGACTAACTTAGAGGACAGCTATGGCAGCAGTAACAGCGACAAAGGGTTTAAATTATAGCGTTTCTTTAATAGTAGATTACCTAAGGGCAAGTTTATCTAGGGTTAGGTGTAGGAGGGGAAAAGTTACTTAATACCTAAAGTGTAATAATACACCCTTAATTTCTCTAACTTATTAAATTTATATAACTAAGAGTGCCTATTAACTGTTTAAAGTTATGTAACAGCAGGAGGTGTTGTTTAGTAGTGAATTAGTAGGCCGGCTAGCTAGTAGCTAAAGTGAAAGTCGTTATTAGTAGAAGCTCTATACACATATAATACAAGGCTAGAGGCCCCTTAAAGAGTTTATATAATTTTATAGTAGAAGATATAGATAAGGTAAGTATTTAATATTTTACTATATTAATTTACTATTAGTATTATATTTAATCTCTTAATAATAATATATTTAATTTCTTAGTAATATTATATTTAAAATAAGAATAATATTATAAGTAAATATATTAATTAAGTAATGTATTTATTATCTAATAGAGATATTAACGACTGCTTTTATTAATATATATTTACTACTTTTACTAGTAGCTAATATTATAAATAATATTACTTACTAATTAATTTAAATAGTTTAATAATAATATATATCCTTACTTTTCTATACTTATTTAAGCTATAGATATAGAAGTAAATAAGTTAGGAGACTATTTTTCTTATTCTATATCTAGTAGTAGTTACTATAGTAAGTATAAGCCTTATTTAATAGGGACTATATTAGATCCTAGGCTTAACTATAAAAGTCTAGGTAATAGTAACTTAGAAGACTCTATACCTAATTTTATTATTACTTTAGTAAAGAATAATATAGTTAGAGTTTAATAAGCAAGTACTACCTAGAGATGTTGTATTTATATATAAATATATACTAATAATATTAGTATATATAATATTAATATATTAATATTGTTAATATATATAATACTAATGTATGTAATATTAATCTATATAGAGTATTAATATATATTATATTATAAATACTAACTTTATTAATAGTTTTAAAGAATATATTGTTAGTAACTTATTAATAATAACTTAAAAAGGATTATATCTAGAATCTATTAAAATAGAATAAGTATAGACACTTTAAATACTAATACTAAAGTTATTAATAGTAAAGAAAAAGAAAAGAATAATAAATATATATCTTTTATATCTAGAGGTAAAAAAGGGTATCTTACTAATTTATTTCCTATATAGAGTAAAATAGAAAATAAGAATATAAAAAAAATTAAAATTAGTAGCTATTTTAAAATCCCTATATAAGGAGATAAACTAAGTTAATATTTAATTACTTATATATATATATATATATATATATATATATATAGTAAGTAGCCTATTATAGTAAGTAGCCTACCTCCTCTAACCTTTCTACCTTTTATATAAGTTAATTAAGCTATAATATACAAAATTAATTAAAACTACTTATTATCTTCTTCCTTATTACTATCCTAAACTACTTTATAGGTTTATATATTATATCTAGTCTTCTTATAATTACTATATTATTATATATATAGTTTACTACCCTCTATGTAACCCCTATTTTAAGATATTTCCTTACCTCTAGCACTAATACCTTCCTTTTCCTTTTATAGTGCCTCTACTTTAGCTATATTAAGTAACCCTTTAAGGTATACTTAGGTCTTTTTAGCCCTCTAGTACTTACTTAGTACCTTTATCCCTATATAAAGTCCTTTATTCTTAGCCTTAA
Source organism: Colletotrichum navitas (assembly GCF_030913465.1). Lineage (NCBI taxonomy): Eukaryota > Fungi > Ascomycota > Sordariomycetes > Glomerellales > Glomerellaceae > Colletotrichum > Colletotrichum navitas. The sequence goes on from NW_026850657.1 coordinate 90,349, forward strand.
GAATAGTAACCCTATAGGCTAACTTACTAATACCTTTAGCTTAAAAGTTAATTACTTTATATATTACTATTAGTAAGCTACCTTAATACTACTAGATCCTCTTTTTAAAAGAACTATAGCTTTATACACCCTTAATTACTATAGTTAGTATCTTTAGGTCCTAGGAGCTATTACTACTTAGGGGTAAGCTAAGGGGTATTAGTATCTTTAACTTAAAATCTAGTTAAAAAATAACTACTTTAGGGTTAAAAGGTATAAGGCCTGTCTATCTAAAACTAGCTTATATATTACTTTTACTTATTAAGGTAAAAAATACTACTTTAAAAGTAAAAAAAAAGTTATTCTTTATAGTATATAAAATTTATATTTATATTATTTTCTTAATTTTTTTATTATATAAGTATTTTAATAGGCTAAAGCACCTAATATTAAGAGGCTAAAGCTTTTATAATAAATAGGGAGGTATATAAAAAATAATAATACTTTCTTTCTTATAGTATTTATTAAAGTTAGTTAATTTATAGTTATTATACTTATTAAGGATTAAGAGATAATAAGTACTTTTTATATAAGACTTTATATATTAATCAAAATAATTTAACTAATCTAGGCTAATATTATTTATTATTTATTTATTTTTACTTAAGTAAATATACTATATAGCTAGAAATTAGCTATTAGTATACTAAGAGAGGAGGTAATATTTACTTTTTATAATAATATATAAAGGTATTACCTAGCTATCTATATATATACCTTAAATAATAGAAACCTATTTATAATTATTAGGCTGCTTTATACAAGGCCTTCCCTTATAGTTAGAAGTTATAATAACTTTTATATATAATAGTATTTCTATTAAGAAGCTAGTCTTATTAAAATTATAAATACTATAATCCTATATTCTATACTTTATAATTATATTTTATATAAGTATAAACTAACCTTATGAAATTATAGGATCCTTAGCTAAGGCCCTCTAATAGTCTATTTAATATTAAAATTATATTTTTAATTAAGGTTATTATTATATAAAGTTCTCTACCTATTAGGGTCTAATATATATTATATTATATTTAGAAAGGAGTTAGTTAGCTATATCTTATATATTATCTTCTTATAAAGGAAACCCTTAATTAATTAAGTTAATAACTTATTTAAGAATTACTTCCTCTTTAGATATAGTTATCTTTATTAATTTTAAATATATCTTAGCTTATATAATATATCTAGTGTGTTAGTAATAGAGTGTTAATCTTAGGACTTTAAAGGTAGAGGCTGCACTTTGTATAGACATCTTTAGGTCTTTCCTAAGAGCCTAGATAGCAAGGATAATATAACTTTTAATTAAGGTAGAATATATATTTATATATAGAGGAAAGTTAGTGTAAAGGTTAAAGTGCTAGAAAGTAGGAGGAGGTAGGCCACTTACTATAATAGGCCACTTACTATATATATATACGTTATATACTATTAATAATTAATATATATAGTATATATACTCTATATAGTAGATATATATATTTACTATATATAGTATTTAAAATATATATATATATAGTATCTAAACTATATATCTCTAGTATCTAGAATATTTATCTCTAGTATCTAGAATAAATATTTATTTACTCTCTATAATATATATGTTTAATATTCTTATACTAATTATTAAAATAAGTAAACCCTATTAACTAGTGGTAAGAAAATAGAGTTAAATTTTCTATAATAAGTATATTAGCTAGCAAATATCTAGCTATACCCTCTACCTTAGCAGTAGAAGCTGATTTAAATTAATCTAGTAATAGAATAACAAAAACAAGAACTAGACTTATATATAAAAATAGACGGCAGCTAGTATTCTTAAAAAACTAGAAAATACTATTAATAATACCAAAATTAATATTAATAGTACGATTAATAATAATAATAATCTAGATAATAATACTATAGAAACCTTTAATCCTAAGTTTTATACTAACTTATTTAATTATTCTGAGGTTTCTAATAATAAGTTAGATTTTACAATAGAAGAAGAAGAAGATATAAATATTAATATATAAGAAGAATAAAATAATACCCTAATTATAAAAGATAATAGTAGTAGTTCTAGTATATACTAGTATATATATATATATATATATTAGTATTTTCTATTAGTTAGTTTTAATACATTAGTATTTTAGTTATTTAATAATTATAAATTTATAGTTATATTATAATAGTACTTTTATTTACTTTATATATATTAATAATATTATATACTTAGTCTTTACTTTTAATATATATTATACTATATATAAATATATTCTTTAATTTAATCTTATTTATCTAGTCTATTTATACAGTATCTATACTTAACTACACCTAAGATAGGTTTTTATATTAATATAGTATATACTAGTATTTTTTATATAACGTACCTATATAGCAAGCAGGTTAACATACTAAGTAGGCCACTTTTCCTACTTTCTACCTCTTTAACCTTTACACTAGCTTTTCTCTATACATAAATATATAATCTACCTTAATTAAAAGTTATATTATCCTTGCTCTCTAGGCTATTAAAAAAGACCTAAAAATGTCTATATAAAAAGCTACTTCTACTTTTAAGGTCCCTTAAATAGTATTCTAGTACTAACATACTAGATATATTATATAACCTAAAAGATAAGTAAATTTAATAAAAATAACTATAAAAAAAAAAGTAATTCTAAAATAACTTATTAACTTAATTAATTAAGAGTCTTTTTATAATAAGAAGATATATAAAAAATAGCTAATTAAGTTTTAAATATATATAATAAAATATATACTAGACCTTAGTAAGTAAAGAACTTTATATAATATATTTCTAAATAAAAAGTATAATTTAAAAATTAAATTAACTATTAAAAGGCCTTAGCTAAAACTTTTCAAATTATATAAGGCTATTTTATACTTATATAAAATATAATTATAAGGTATAAAATATAAAATTATAATATTTATAATTTTAATAAGACTAGCTTTTTAATAAAAATACTATTATATAGTAAAATTATTATACCCTTTAACTATAAAAAAAGGCCTTATATAAAGTAGCCTAATAATTAAGAATAGGTTTTTATTATTTAAAGTATATAAATAAATAAGTAGGTAATATCTTTATATATTATTATAATAAGTAAATATTACTTTCTTTCTTAGTACTAAAGTAGCTAATTCCTAGCTATATAGTAGATTTATTTAAGTAAAAGTAAATAAATAATAAATAATATTAGCCTAAATTAGTTAAATTATTTCTATTTATATATAAAGTCCTATATAAAAAGTACCTATTACTTTTTTATTTTTAATAACTATAATAGCTATAAATTAACTACCTTTAATAAATAATATAAAAAAGATATTACTTTTTTTATACTTTCTTATTTATTATATAAGCTTTAGCCTTTTAATATTAAGTATTCTAGCTTATTAAAGTACTTATATAGTAAAAATATTAATAAAATATTATAAATATAAATTTTATATATTATAAAAAATAACTTTTTTTTTTACTTTTAAAATAGTACTTTTTACTTTTATATATAAAAATAAATATATAAGCTAGTTATAAGTAAGTAAGCCTTATACTTTTTAATCTTAAAGTAGTTTTTTTTAACTAAATTTTAAGCTAAAAGCTTTAATACTATTAAACTTAAGGCTAAGTAGTTAAGGTTCTTAAAACATTAAAATACTAACTATAGTACTAAAAAGTATATAAAGTACTACCTTTTTTTAAAAAAAAGATCTAAGTATATTAAAGTACTTTATTAATAGTAATATATAAAGTAATTAACTTTTAGGCTAAAGGTATTAGTAAGTTAGTTTATAAGCTTATTATTATTAAGGCTAAGAACTATAAGCTTTATATAAAAATAAAAGTAATAAGTAAGTACTAAAAAGCTAAAAAGACTAGACTATAGTTTAAAAGGTTACTTAATACTACTAAAACAAAAGCACTATTAAAAAAAAAGGTATTAGTACTAAAAGAAATAACTTTTTAAAAAAAGGTTATATAAAAGATACTAAACTATAGGTATAATAATATAGTAATTATAAAAAAGCTAGATATAATATATAAACTTATTAAGTAGTTTAAAAAAGTAATAAAGAAGAAAGTAATTAGTAGTCTTAATTAATTCTATATATTATAGCTAAATTTACTTATATATAAGATAGAAGGGTAGAGAAAAGTAGCTAGCTTACTATATTAGCCTACTTACTATATAGGTACGTTAGTTAGTATAAATAGTTAGTATATAGTATAATATAGTATAATATTACTATATAATATATAATATTTTAATTCTCTACTAGTACTTTAGTAGGAGGTCTCTAACTGTTATTAAGATAAGTAAAGGGTAGTTATATATTAGATTAACTAACTAGGCTTAGGGCTATTTTCTTAGTAAGGGTTTTTTTATCTAGCTATATTAAGATTTTCTTATTATTGAAGGGTTTCCTAGTCGCTAGGTAATAGGTAGTAAATATATAGCATTTATATACTAAGTTAAATATACTAGGTAAATTATAGAGAAATAAATAAATATATAAGAACCTATAATGTATAACTTTAAATATTTACTCTTATATCTATTAATACTTATATCTCTTACTACTTATACTTATATATTATAGTATTATATTATATTAATACTAATAAATAAATTAGTAATTTAGGTACACTTAAATATTTAATTGTTTCACTTAGAAATAATACTGTTTTGTATAAGGAATTGAAAATAGCTGTTAGTATTACTAAAAAGTAAAAGAATTTCTTACTAATTATTATAGAATAAGAATACTACTTTATAAGTTTTTAATAATATATAATTACTAAGATATATATATATATATATATATATATATATATATTACTTTTTATACTTATTATATATATTTATTCTATATACTACTTAATATATTTATTATATATATTTATTCTATATACTACTTAATATACTTACTATATATATTTAATATACTTATAGAGTAAGTTAGTTACTATAACAAGTTAGCTACTTCTTTATACTTTTCTACTTTTAATATAAGTAAAATTAGCTATAAGCCTATAATATATAAACTTTATTAAAACTACTAATTACCTTCTTCTTTATTACTATTATAAACTACTTTATAAGTTTATATATTATAGACTTATATATTATAGACTTATATATTATAGACTTATATACTATAGACTTATGTATTACAGAATTATATATCATAGATTTATATATTATAAGTGTATAATATACTATAAAATTAAAAAGAAATAAAAAATTATAAATTTAAATATAAAGAAAAGATAGTTATACTCTTAGAAGTAAAAACAAATATACCTCTTTTTCTATATATTTATATCTAATTTAGTTTCTTTAATATAGTTAAAAAAAGCAAATTATCCTTCTTTAATAAATAAATATAAATAACTCTATTTTTTAAAAGAATTAATTTCTAATTCTTTTTATGTTTATTAATATATATATATATATATATATCTTTAAAATAAGTATATATAACTAACTACCTTAGTTTTATAATTAGAAGATTATAAGAAATACTAGTATATACTGCATTATGTTTTTATATAGTCCCCTCTAAAAAGTCTAAAATCCCCCTGCTTAAGGGGGCTTTTACCTATTTGATTAAACTACGAAATTATTAATTTATATAGTAAATATATAGTTAAATAAAAGATAATTATTTACTAATTAATATTGTGTATACTAACCCTGTGCCTTAATTACTGCCTATAAGCAATATAGCAAAGACTTAATAAGACTCTAAATTATATCCTATGGCACTGTATCCTATGCCTCTTGTAATTTCTCCTTAAATAACCCTATATTTAATTAGTTATTCCTAAGGTTAAATGCTTTAGGGTATATAATTCTTAGCTTATCCTTTATTAGTTTTTAGACGTACTTAATTAGGTTTAGGTTAAGTAAGTATCTAGGCTAGTTAAGCTATAAAATATTATAATTTAATAACTACTTAGTTGTCTTAGATAACCTATAAATAAGGGCATTATCTTAAATAAAATAATGTGTCTTATTATAAGTAGGTATAAAACCTTCCTCTAGGCAAGATATATAGCTATTTATACTAAACCCTCCTTGTAGTAAGTTCTTATTACATATAAGAAAGACAAGCTAGCTTTAGCCCTCCTTCTATATTATACCCTATACTATTATATATATATTAGCTTTAATATAAGTAGTAAGGTTAATAAATTACCTATCTTAATGTTAATAAGGTAACTAAAATACCTAAGTTATTAAGTATTATATATTATTTTAGTAAGAAGATTTATTAGAGAATTATAACTATATAAGAGTTAGTAATAATATTCTTTTATAAGGGGTTACTACTATAAGATATATAGCTATTAATTCTTCTACTTTTCTAATTTATTCTCTTATAAACTAGTAGCACTAATAGGCTGCTTTAGAGGTAATAAATAGCCTCTTTTGTAACCTCTATTTTTAATAGTTAGCCTTTTAAAGTACTTATTAAATAGTGTTAAGGTACACTTTACCTTTTTACTAACTGGTAAGCTCTTAGTATATCTACTAGTAGTTGATTTTTACTAAATAAATAATAGCCCTTTTCTTTTGCTTATTTAGTTTCTCTGGCCTCCCTTTTTAGGGCTATAACTTAAAAGATTATGTGTTAGTAAATTAAGAAATAGTCTTTTACACTGCTATAAAAGAGTAGTTAAATGTCTTTACTATATTATAATAACTTTAGCTAGTAAAAATATAGGCAGTAATTATAACTTACTAGATTTCTAATAGCTTATTATTAGCTCTGTGATCTCTTATTATTATAGAGCTAAATTACTGTAATTTAGTATCTATATCCTAAAGTTGTAGTAGATATAAGGAGGAAGATAGGTTAGGTAGAAGGTAGTAAAGGCTATATATTAAGTAAGGTAAATTTAGACTTTTTAGAGGGGACTATAGTATTTTTATAATTAGTATTTTTATAATTAGTATAATATTATAAAAGTATATAGCTATAAGCCTTAATTAGAAAGGGTATAGAGGTAGGCCTATTTTATTATTTAGACTTTTAGCTAAAGTTCTTAAGATCTAATGTTCTAGGCGTTATATCTAAGCAGGTATATAGTTACTAACCCTTTATTAATATTTATCTAGAGTTTCTTTAGTTAGTATAGCATCTATATAGCTTTCTTATAATTACTTATCTTTTAAAAGTCTTAGTTCCTAAGCCTATATTAGTAGTCTAAGCTAGTAGTATATATTATAGTAATATTCTTAGTATATAGTTATAAACTAGCTTTATATATTATATATTTAAAATCTAGTTTAGTAGCTTGCTTATAGTATTAGAAAAGCTATTATATCTTTAGTTTTTATTATTAATACTTATTATTATACTTATACTATTAATAAAAAAGTCCTTATTTTCTTGTAAGTATTTTCTTTATAATAGTTATAAAAAGAATTTACTTTATAACTTAGTTACTATATTATTATTATTTATTTTACTTTTATATCTACTTTACTTAATATTTTCTTTTTACTCAAGTAATAGTTTATTAAAGCCTTATTATTTATTTACTTTACTAAGTATAAATACTTCTTAAATTTCTTAAAATAAAAACTTTTCTTTTTTTATTATATTTTTATTAAATATATATAATATACTTATATAGTAAGTTATAGATTATAGTAAGTTATATACTTCCTTTTACCTTTTTACCTTTTCTATAAGTTAATTAAGCTATAATATATAAAATTAATTAAAACTACTTATTACTATCTTCTTTATTACTATCCTAAACTACCTTATAGGTTTATATATTATATCTAGTCTTTCTATAATTACTATATTATTATACATATAGTTTACTACCCTCTATATAAGCCTCCTTTTAGGATATTTTCTTACCTCTAGCTTTAATATCTTCTTTTTCTCTTTATAGTGCCTCTGCCTTTACTAAATTAAGTAATCCTCTAAGATATAGTTAGGCCTTTTTAGCTCTCTAATACTTACTTAGTACCTTTATCCTTATATAAAGCTAGTAGTTCTTAGCCTTTATAATAGTAAGCCTATAGGCTAACTTACTAATACCTTTAGCTTAAAGGTTAATAACTTTATATATTAGTGTTAAAGAGCTACCTTAATAACCTTAGATTCTTTTTTTAAGTAAACTAGTACTTTATATACCCTCTAGTGCTATAGTTAGTGTCTTTAGGTTCTATAAGCCTAAGCTACTTAGATATAAGCTAGTAGGTGTTAATATATTTAGCTTAAAATCTAGGTAAAAAATAACTACTTTAGGGTTAAAAGGTATAAGGCTAGCCTATATAAAGCTAGCTTATATATTTTCTTTCTTTATTAAAGTAAAGAATACTACTTTAAAGGTAAAAAAGAAGTTAACCTTTATAATATATAAAATCTATATCTATATTATCTTTTTAATTTTCTTATTATATAAGTACTTTAATAGGCTAAAATAACCTATATTAAGAGGCTAAAGCTTATATAATAAATAAAGAAGTATATATAAAGTAATAATATTTTATTCTTTATAGAAATTATTAAATTTAGTTAATTTATAGCTATTATAGCTATTAAGGATTAGAAGTTAATAAGTACCTTTTATATAAGACTTTATATACTAGTTAAAATAATTTAACTAATCTAGGCTAATCTTATTTATTATTTATTTATTTTTACTTAAGTAAATACACTAGTTAGCTAAGAATTAGCTATTAGTATACTAGTAAAAAAGGTAATATTTATTTTTTATAATAATATATAGAGGTATTACCTAGCTATCTATATATATACCTTAAATAATAAAAACCTATTCTTAATTACTAGGCTACTTTATATAAGGCCTTCCTTTATAGTTAGAGGTTATAATAACCTTTATATATAATAGTATTCTTATTAAAAACCTAGTCTTATTAAAATTATAAATATTATAATCCTATATCTTATACTTTATAATTATATTTTATATAAGTATAAACTAGCCTTATATAATTATAAGATCTTTAGCTAAGGCCCTCTAATAGTTAATTTAATATTACAATTATATTTTTAATTAAGGTTATTATTATATAAAGTTCTCTACCTATTAAGGTCTAATATATATTATATTATATAAATCTAAGAGGAGATTAGCTATTTCTTATATATCTTCTTATTATAAAGGAAACCCTTAATTAATTAGGTTAATAACCCTCTTAAGAATTACCTTCTCTTTTACTTCTATTATCTTCTTTAATTTTAGATATATCTTGTCTTATATAATATATCCTATATATTAGTTATAGAGAGTTAATTTAGGGACCTTAAAGGTAACAGCTGCTTTTTATATAGATATTTTTAGGTCTTTTTAGATAGCTTAGAGGGCAAGGATAATTTAGCTTTCTTTAGAAGAAGAGTTTATAGTTGTATATAGAGAAAAGTAAGTGTAAAGGTTAAAGAGGTAGAAAAGTAGAGGACATATATAACTTACTATAATCTATAACTTACTATATAAGTATATTATTTTTTATATTATTCTATATTTTATACTTAACTTTCTTATTTTTACTAAGCTTTTATTAAATATTTTCTTCTTTTTATTCTTTATTTTAATTTTTATTTCTCTTTTTATCTATACTAAGGTTTTATAAAGTATTTACTAAGTTTTCTTTTTTTTTTATCTTTCTTTATCCTTTTAATTTACTAACTATTTACTAAAATAAGTATTATTGTTTATATTATAAATATTTTAAAACTCTTTGTTAGTAAACAAGAAAGTTTTATTAGTCTTAAAAGTAATATAATATATATTTAGTATTTAAGCTAGTTTTATTATAATATTCTAAAGTCTTATACTACTAAGAAACTTATATTACTAAATACATTATTTATACTCTTAATAAGAAAAAGTAATTTAGAGTATATTTCTATAAACCTTTTATTAATACTTAAGTAGTACTAACTCCTATATAAGTCCTTAGTAAACTTAAAAGTACTATCTAAAAGACTTGAAGCTTAGTAGTATATTTGTAATAGTAAATTATAAAGTATAAGCTTATTAAAACTAAACTTTAATATATTAATATCTTTTTATAAAGTATTTAATAACTAACTTTATATTAAGCTAGCTTTGTTTTTAGTCCTAAAGCTATTAGCTACCTTAATTAGTTTTAGATTTCTTATATTTATAATTACATCTATATAAAGGCTTTATAAAATAATATTAATTAATTTAAGCAACAGTAAGATAAGAAGTATATAAGTATTATAGCTTAAAGAACTCTAGATTATTTTTTTAAACAGCTAATATTTTACTACGTAGTTTATAATTATATTAATAATAAGAATACTAAGACCTTTTTTTTATTAAGTATTATTATTATAGTTACTAAAGCTTATAAGTAGTATTTTAATATAAAGTAACTTTAGTATAAAGAAAAAGTATAAGTATACTAAAGTAATATAATAGTTATATAAGATAAAGAAGGTAGTAGAACTTTACTAGTAAAAAAAAGGCTTATACTACTATAGTACTATAGCTATAGTAAAAGGAGGAGATATATAATTATATAGTAACTATTTATCTAACTACTTCTAAAAAGACTTATAAAAAAGAGAAAACGTATAAGGCCTTAATTACTACTTAGAATTATACTAATATAAATACAGCTTTTTATAAGGTTAATACTAGAGAATTTAAAAATATTATATATTATATTACAATTACATATTATAATTACATATTATATATTATATTATAATTACATATTACATATATTATTATAATTATAGTTGTAATATATTATAACTATAATTATAATAACAATAAAGAAAGTATAAATTAAATTATATAGAAAATATATCTAGATTCTTTAAGCAAAAAGAAAATATACCTCTATTTTTAGTTTATTTTTATTTTCTTTAGTTATTTAAATATAACTAAAAAAAGAAAATTATCCTTTTTTAATACATAAAAAAAATAGTCCTATTTTCTAAAAAAATTAATCTTTACCTTTATTAATATATATATTTATATATAGTAAGTAAATATAACTAACTACAGTAGCTTTATAACTAGAAAAATATAAAGAATACTAGTATATACTTTTTTATATTTATATAGAACCTTAATAATTAATATAATATATAATATATATTATAAAATTATTATATATATTTATAATATTTATAATTTAAATTACATATAATATATAATATTATAATATATAATGTTTTAATTCTCTAGTTAATACTATAGTTTTAGTAATTACTTACTAAGTAGATAAGGTATTTTATAATTAACTTAACTTAAAGTATAAGTAACATATATATATAGTAAGTAACGCATTATAGTAAGTGACGCACGTCCGTGCACCACCTTAAAGCCACTTTTTTACCTATTTATTAAAAATTAAAATTAAGGCTAAAAAAGGTCTAGTTTTTTTTTTCTTTATTAATAAAAGTTAAATTATAAGAAATAATATTATAGAAAATAGTGCTATACCCTAACCTTATAAACCTAAAAGGTAGGTCCCTAATAAAGAAGATTCTAAATCTCTTAGGGTTAAGGTACAATAATATTTTCTATAATATTATTTCTTATAATCTAATTCTTATTAATAAAGAATAAAAAAAACTAGACCTTTTTTAGCCTTGATTTTAATTTTTAATAAATAGGTAAAAAAGTGGCTTTAAGGTGGTGCACAGACATGCGTCACTCACTATAATGCGTCACTCACTATGATGCGTTACTTACTATATATATATATTATATTTATAATACTTATTAAAAGTTTATTAACTAATTATAGGCTTACTTTAATAAATATTTTATTATTAAGAATACTAAGAAGGTTACTATTTCTTATATATTAACTAGTAACTAACTATTAAATAAATAGTATAATAAAGATAAATATACTACTAAGAACGTTACTAAAAATCTTAATCTAGATTAAATAGATCTTAAAAATAATAAAAAGCTAAAGAATAGTAATAATAATTTTAGTAAAGGTCTTATAATAGTTTACTAACTTATTACTTATTATATTTATTTTCTTTTATTATAGTTTTTATTTATAGTTAATATATATATTATAAATATTTACTAATACTATTTAGTTAGCTTTTATTTTTTTATCAAAATACCTAAGGCAGATTCTTAACCTAAATAAATAAAAAGAGGTTTTAGAATTATCTAATTAACAAGTAAGTAATTATTTAATAATACTTAATATTTTAGTCTTAATTATTTTTTTATATATTTCTTTTATATATTTTTATATATTAATATTTAATATTATATATTATATAGTTATTCTTTAGGGTGTTATATATTATATCTTATAAGCTGTCCTATATATTTAATAAGGTGTTATTAAGTATTTAGTAGATCCTAGCTACTTATAGCTTTTTTTATTTTTTATTTAATAATGTTATTTTCTAAGTTAGGTAGTACTAGCTACTTATTACTAAACCTTTACTATATATTCTATAGTTTAATTATATTAATTAATAGTATAATATATATATAATAGTATTATTCTAGTAACTAGTCTTAGTATACTTACTTCTTAATTTATTTTATAATAAAGATATAAATATATCTTAGTACTAGTTTTTTACTTTTAAATCTAAAGTTTATTATTAATAGTTTAATAATCTCTTTATAAAAGTATTTTTTAAGTCTATATTACTTATTGAATTCTTTTACTTAACTTTTTACTACCTTTTACTAGTATAATAGTACCTTTATATAAAGCTTTATAATACAAGTAATTTACCTTTTAATACCTTATACCTTAACTTTTATTATAAGTAGTATATATATAATTTACTCTAAGTTATAACTATATAAGACCTTTATTAATAAAAGTCTAGTAGTAAAGTATTAGTTACTATTATATATATATTTAGCTTCTAAGAGTTAAATAGTTTATTAGTTTAATAATCTTTTAGTATATAGTTATAAATAATACTTAAGTATTTAATATATACTTTTAGACTACTTATTATAATATAAGTAATATCTGGTAATTAGCTAGAAAAGAATTACTTTTTCTTTAGTAAGTTCTTTTTAGAATTAGCTTATTAGTAAGTTATCTTTATTATTAATAATACTTTAAGGTATACTAAAGTACTATTTTTTTTACTTATAAAAGATCTAGGCTAGTTATAAAGTAGTAGTTTTTTTTAAGTTAATTTAGAAAGTATAAACTTTCTTATATAATATATTATTACTAGTATACTATTAGATATAGTATTATTACTTTAAATACTTAGTAATAACGTACTTAATAAGCAAGTAAAATAGACAAGAAAGTGAAACACTAAACCACTAACCTGCCACCTATATTATTACAACACGTCTTCTAACCGCTATAACAATATTTATACAAAATAAAGAGGTATAATTAAATCTTATAATTTAAGCTATCTAAAAAGGCCAAATAAAGAGCATTTAAGAGGCAGCTTAGACCTATAGTGTTAGTTATATAACACTATCTTAATAATTAAAGGGAATAATATTATAATATAACACTATACTAAACTTATAAAACTTAATATAGCTTAAAAAAGAGAAGCTAGTTAAGTATATTCTTAACCTAGATACCTAATTATTTTCTTCCTAGCTTAGTAGTATTAAGGAAATAGCTAATTAACTACTTACTAATTATAATATATTACTAGTTAGTAAGTGCTAGGCCTTAAACTTTATTAAATAAACACTAGAGCTTTAAATATATTTCTTTTATAAGTATAACTATAAAAAAGCCTAATATAAAGATCCTAAGGTTATAAATATATAGTTCTTCTTTATAGCTAATATAATTATAAAGTATAGTATTATAAAGTTAGATATCTATAACTTTAATAAGACTAGTTTTATAATAGGCTAGATTATATTAAGAATAGTTATTATAAGTACTAAAAGATATTTAAATATAAAAATAGTATAGCCTAGTAATTAAAAATAGGTTATAGTTATTTAGGCTATTAGTTTGTTTAGCTATAGTGTCCTACTATATATTATTATTATAAGTAAAAATCTTCTTTTTATTTAGTATACTAAATCTAGTCTCTTACCTAACTAGGTTATTATAATATTTAAAAATAAATAGATAATAAATAAAAAAGGCCTAGATTAACTCTAGCACTTTAATTAGAATTAAAGTTATATATAAAAAAGAAATATTACCTCCTTATTATTAATAAATATAAAAGTTACTACTTTATAAACTTTAAGCTATTTTATAAGGAAAATAATATTATTACCTTCTATATACTATCTTATTCTTTTTATTTACTTTAGCCCTTAAATATAAAGTGTTTTAGGCCTTTAAAGTTAGTATATAGTTAAGAAATTAAGAATAAGATATAATAAGGTAATACTTATATTATAAAGAATAAATTTTTTTTAGTATTTTATAATACCTTTAAATAAGCTCTTATAAAAAAAAATATTTACGGGGGTTTTAGAGGGGCAGGACCTATCCCTTTAAGTATAAAAAGTGTACTATTAAAGCTAGACGTTAAGTTATACACTTTATTACTTATAGGTTCCTTCTTAATAATACTAGTAGCTTAGACTTCCTAGACACTAAAGACTATAATAAAGCTAAGTTCTTAAGGAATTTTAATTAAAGATTAATTCCTTAATTATTTAAATAGCTCCCTAATATATAGCTATATAGCTACTAAGCAGTTTCTTAAAGGATTACAAAGAATTATATATAAGCTTATAATATTAAAAGTAAAGGTTAAGAGCCTTAAAAAGGAGAACGCTACACTTAACTAATATAAAAGAATTAAGAAAACTTATCTCTAGTAAGGAGGAAGTCTTACTATAGCTAAGGCATAAGATATTAAGTTATAGAGAGAGGTAATAGCCTAGGTACAAGAGGAAACACGTTAGAGTAGTAGTTATAGGCCAAGGACAGAAACAGGTTAACAGTAGTATAGTATCTATAGAAACACTAAATATAATACATAAATATATAAGTTTAATAAAGAAATATCTAAAGAAGAGGATTCTAAGTAGTTTAAATTAATTTTATTATTTTGTTATTATATTATAGTTATATTTATAATATAGTTATAGTTTAGTGTTTTACTTACTTGTCTGTTTTACTTACTTATTAAGTATATTAGTCTTATAATAAAGTTTATATTTATTTTTTTAAAAAGATATACTAGTATTAGTAGTAGCTATAGCTCTTTGAAATACTTATATCTTAGAATTCTTACTCTTAAGACTAATAAAATAATCTTAATATAAGCTTTATAGTTTTATTTACTTTTATATACTTTATTATTAAGTTATTATAGTATTAGTTAGTAAATATTAATTATAATAGTATTTTAAAAGGAATTATTAATTTTCTTTTATAAAATAAAGTACCTTATCTATTAAGGTAATACCTTTTTTATTCTCTAGCCTTTTTATAAGCCCTGAATACTTTTAGTATTTAGTATTATTAGCCTATAGCTCTCTAATAAAATCTTTAAAGGTATCTAATAGCTATAAAGGAATTACTATTTTATACTTTATTACTTTAATAATAACTATATCTAAAATATATTACTTTTAAATAATAATTCTAGCTTTTAATATTATTTTTTTTCTTTATAGGGTTTTATTAAGTATTTTACATTAGTTTCTAGCTAATATTAATAAATATAGTTACTCTAAACCCCTATAAGTAGTATAGTATAGTTTAATTATTATATATATAGTATTATAATATATAAAGCCTAATATAGAGTACCTCTAGCCTATACTAAATCTTAATATCTTAATATAGTATATAACACCCTTTAATATAAAGTACTAGCTATATCTAACTTTACTTTAACTATAGCCTAGATATATATATAACTAACCTTTAGGCACTAGAACGTAAGTAGTAATACTATTAAATAATATTACACTAGTTTATAAGTAAGCTATTTTAAATAGTAATAATAGTATTTTTAAACCTACTACTAAGGTTATAATAGCTTTATTATAAGCTACATAATAATTTTAGTACTACTAAGATTATTAATAACCTTATACCTTAAGTTATACTATAAATAGTACTAGAGATAGCTTTATTAACTAGTATATAAAAAGGTAAAAGCTAGGCTTAGTCTTTTTTTATTTTTATTTCTGTTTTTATCTATATTCTTTATAAAATAAGCAAGCTATATTATAAGTCTAAAAAAATATAACCTATTTTAACTTTACTTTAGAATAACTCTATAACTAATAGTTTAAAACCCCTAGGTCTACCCTAACTATATAACTATTATATACTATAAGAGAATTTAGAAATACTATAATATATAATTATAATTATATATTATAATTATATTTTATATATTATATCTATAATTACACTATATATAATTATAATATAATATTATATCTCTATATTATATATAGTTTTAATAATAGTATAACTATATTTAATATTTTTATAATATTAATATAATATTAAATTATATTTCAAGGTTTAATATATATATATAGATATATATAGTAGTATAATTAATTCTATTATAATATATATAGTATATACCTACTATAATAAATGTGAAATACTAAGTAAACTATTTAAAACCCTTAGGGTCTACTCTAGGCCTATAATTACTATATACTATATATAGTATATAGAGATCTAGCTTAAACTAGTATTTAAGCTAAAGAGCTAGGCCTTAATTAGGCTATTAAAAGGGTCTTTAAAAACCTCCCTCTTACTTTTAAAGTAAATATAGCTATCTTTAGCCTAGAGCTATTAATAAAAGACACTAATAAAGGAAATAAGGTATAAATTTAAGTAAAAAAAATATAATCTAAGTATATATCTCTAAGATTAAGGAGCTCTTAGTAAAGAAAGATAAAGTTACTAAATACTTTACTAATATAATTCTTATAGTAATAAAGGCTATTTATAAGATATATAATCTATAAGGCACTAGGGGTTAAGTAAGTTAGTTTATAATACTATATTATAATATACTTAGGATATTTACTAATAGTAGTAGTACTAATTAGATTAGCTAGATTAAGGTAATATAGAGGTCTTAGAGGACAGCTATAGTAGTAGTAATAGCTAATAGTAAAAGGTTTAAATTATAGTATTTCTTTTATAATAGTAAATTACCTAAGGGTAAGTTTATCTAGGCTAGTTAGGTGTAGGAGGGGAAAAGTCTTTTACTTAATACTTAAAGTGTAATAATATACCTTTAATTTTAGATTCTAACTTACTAAAGAACTATTTAAATTTATATAACTAAGAGTGCCTATTAACTGTTGAAAGGTGCATAACAGCAAGAGTTGTTGTTTAGTAGTAAATTAGCAGGCCGGCCGGCCAGTGGCCAGCGGCCAAAGAAAAAGTCATTATTAGCAGAAGCTCTACACACATATAATACAAGGCTAGAGGCCTAATATATTTAGTATTAAGAAGTAAGTTAATTATTCTTATTATATATTTACTAAGTATTTCTATTTAAATTCTAGTTCTAAAGGAAGTTAGGTTTATTTATTTTTCTTATCTTCTTTTCTCTTTTAGAAATACTATAGAGTTTTTACTTTCTACTATAGTACTATAAATATATACTATATATATGTATATAAACTTATTATTTTATTTATTTATATAATTTACTTAAGATTATTAAGTATTATATAACTATACTTCTATATATTTATATAAGTACTTATAATAATACCTTTCTTACTTATAAACACTTAGAGTAATAAGAGGTCTAAAGACTAAGACTAAGGCCCTTTTCAAATAGGTTATTATAGTAAATAGTTACTAAAGCTTCTTTAGTTTTTTATTTAAGTTAATAAAAAGAAATATAATTTAATATAATACTATAAGCATATTTTTTATTTTTATTAAATCTAACTAGTATTAGGTACTATATATTTCTTTTTTTAACTTTAAGAAGTTAATACGCCTTTAACTAATAATATTAATTTTTAAGTAAAAATCTATATTAACTTACACCTTTTATTTAATATACTTTTTACTATAATTACTTAATATTCTCTTATATTTCTAATATATATAGTAATTACTATCTATATATATAGTATAGTTAAAAGTATTACTTATTTTTACTTTTCTTTTAAATTCTTAAGCTTATTACTTTTATTAGTAATCAAGATTATATAAATAAAAGCCTTTTTAAATTCTAGATACTAAGTTATTAGTATATTAGTTCTTTTTAAGTTCTTATATTTATTTAAGTAGTGTTATAGCTTACTTTAGTTATAATATGTAACTATAAATAAAGGATTAGTATATTTTAAAGTATTTATAAAGTGTTTACTATCTTTTTCTTAACTTCTAGACCTATTTTAAAATAAAAATCTATAGCTTAAAGCAAGTTATACTAAGGCTTTAGTACTTATATAAAAGCTTATTTTCTATAATAAGACTTACTTATACTTATAGTCTATACTTTTATATTATTACTTTTAGAATTTATTTTATAATAGTTTACTATAAAATTAATAATTTAAATTTTAGTATCTTTTAGTTTTTAATCCTACTTTCTTAAAGTCTTTATTTTTATTTTTCAATTACCTTTTTTATAACTTATATAGTAAGCTAAAAAAAGAAATTATAAGCCTACTTTTAGTTATTTTTTTTTCTATAATATAGTAAATTATAATTTATTTATTAAAAAAGATTAAGAAGTTTTTTTTTCTTTTTCTTTTTCAAAAGTACCTAGAACTACTCTCTTTTTTATACTTCTAAGTTACTATCTATATAGTAAATAAATATTAAAAAGCTATTTTTACTAATATTATCTTTAGTCTTGTTTTATAGTTTTACTACTACATTTATATAGTTATAGTAATCTTTAATAAAGTCTATATAATATAATAACTTACTAAAGTACTTATAAAAAAGTTATTTTTAATAGCCTTAATTATATTATATTTCTATGTAGTTATAGAATTCTTATTAAGAACTTAATAGTTATAATTTAGTAGTTTTTATATTTTTTTTAAATAATCTTTAGCTACTAACTATTTAGTAAGTATATAAATTAGCTTTTAGTTTTACTTATATACTGTTATATTTTACTTTTCTATCCTAACTTATTATAATAAAAATATTTATATTAGTTTAGTAATACTAGGTTATTATATAGTTATTTATATATATAATTCGTTTATTTTTTTATTTAGTAATAGTAAGCTTTTACTATATAGTTACTTTTTTAAGTAACTTTTTAGGTGTATCTTACTATAAGGTTAGGTTTTAGTACTAACTTATATTTAGTAGCTTATTACTTATTTTATACTAAATTATTTAAATTATTATTATATAAGTATAAAGTAGCTTATTAAGTACTAATATAAACTACTTAATAAACTTATATTTCTTTTTATAAATACTTATAACCTATTAAAGCTTTTACTTTACTTAGAAATTACTAACTATTTACTATTAAACTAATAGCTTAATATTATATTTTATACTAGTTATTTTAGTTAATAAAGCTTAAAAATAACTATAAAGATATATAGCTATAAGTTAAAGTTAAAAAAGATATAGCAGGTAGGCCTATTTTATTAACTAGACTTTTAGCTAAAGTTCTTAAGATCTAATATCTTAAGCGTTATATTTAAGTAGGTGTGTAGTTACTAACCCTTTACTAGTATTTATCTAGGGTTTCTCTAGTTAGGATAGTTTTTATATAGCTCTTTTATAAGTATATAATATATGATATATAACTACTATATATATTTATATTTTTTATATTTTAAATAATATATAATATATAATACTATAATACTATAATATTTTAATTCTTTACTTTATAGACTTAAATATTTTTTTTTAAAGAAAAGACAGTACTTTATATAACCTTTAGTATAATAGTTAGTGCTTTTATATTCTAAAAGCCTTAGCTTTAAGTTTAATAGTATTAGTACTTTTAGGTTAAAGTTCAAGTAAAAAAATAACTACTTAAAAATTAAAAAGTATAAGACTTACTTATTTAAAACTAGCTTCTATATTATTTTTATTTTTATAATAAAAAACACTATTTTAAAAATAAAAAAGAAGTTATATTTTATAATATATAGAATACATATTATTCTTTTAATTCTTTTATTATATATGTACTTTAGTAGGCTAAAATACTTAATATTAAAAGTGTAAAAAGAAAAGATTTATATAATAAATAAAAAAGTTTATAAAAAGTAATAATACTTTATTTATTATAATATTTATTAAAGTTAGTTAATTTATAACTATTATAATTATTAAGAATTAAGAGTTAATAAGTACTTGTTATATAAGATACTATATATTATAGAAAATATATTTTTAATTTAAGCTAGTTTTATATATTATTTACTTACTTTTACCTAAATAAATATACTATATAATTATAAATTAGATATTTTAGTACATAAAATAAGTAATATATACTTTTTATTATAATATATTAAGATATTACCTAGCTATTTATATATATACTCTAAGTAATAAAAACCTATGTTTAACTACTAAGCTACTTTGTATAAATCCTTTTCTTATAGCTAAAAGTTATAATAACTTTAGTATATAATAGTATTCTTATTAAAAAGCTAGTCTTATTAAAATTATAAGTACTAGAATTTTATATTTTAAACTTTAGAATTATACTATATATAAGTATAAACTAGCCTTTTATTGTTTTTAAATCTTTAGCTAAGGCTTTTTAATAGATACTTTAATATTAAAATTATATTTTAATTTAAATATATATTATATAAAGGTCATTTCTACTAAGGTCTAGTATATACTCTACTATATATACTTAAAAGTTAATTAGCTCCTTTCTATATATATTCTATTATAATAAAAACTTTAGTTAATTAAATTAATAACTTATTTAAAAAATTACTTTTTTTTAAACATACTTATTTTATTAAATTTAGTTATTCTTTACTTTATATAATGTATTTAGTATATTAGTTATAAAAGATTAATTTAGGAACTTAAAAAGCAAAAGTAACTATTTATATAAATATTCTTAGGTCTTTTTTAATAGCTTTAAAAATAAGAATAATATAGCTTTTTTTTCTAAAGAATTATATATTTATATATAGAAGAATTTAGTATAAATATTAAGAAAATAAAAAGTAAAAAGATATATATAACTTACTATATAAGTATATTAATAAATTGCTTACTTATATTGAAGGAACTGATATACTAGTGTTATAAATTAATACACTAGTGTTACCTTTACACTAGTATTACTCTCTACCTCTCTAATTAGCAAGAAAAAATATTTTTAGTATAACTAAATTCTACTAGACCTATATAAGGTATCTTAGCCTTTTTACTTCTACTTACTTTATAACCTTTTATTTTTTATATAATATATTTAATTTACTTCTAATAGCTTTTTAGTATTAAGCTTAAAACACTTTAAAGTACTAACCTTAACCTGTTTATTTTCTTATTATTAACTAAATAATAAAAAGTAACTTTTAGTTAATTATAACTTACTATTATTACTTACTAAACCTTTATTATTACTATTTTTTTAAAAAGTAGCTATCTTAGTACTAGCTAGTTTTATAAAGTCAGTAATTCTTAAAGGTAGTATAACCTTATTACTAAGCTTCTAGCTAATATATAAAGAATACTACCTTTTATAAAGTATTACCTAGCTATAAAGCCTATACCTTACTTTACTTACTATTTATTTTTGAAAAACTAAGGTAAATATAAATAATATACTTGTATAGTAAGTTATAGATTATAGTAAGTTACATATGTCCTCTGCTTTTCTACCTCTTTAACCTTTATACCTACTTTTCTCTATATACAACTATAAACTCTTCTTCTAAAGAAAGCTAAATTATCTTTGCCCTCTAAGCTATCTAAAAAGACCTAAAAATATCTATATAAAAAGTAGCTATTACCTTTAAGGTCCTTAAATTAACTCTCTATAACTAACGCATAGGATATATTATATAAGACAAGATATATCTAAAATTAAAGAAGATAATAAAAGTAAAAAAGAAGGTAATTCTTAAGAAGGTTATTAACCTAATTAATTAAGGGTTTCCTCTATAATAAGAAGATATATAAGAAATAGCTAATCTCTTTTTAGATTTATATAATATAATATATATTAAACCCTAATAAGCAGAGAACTTTATATAATAATAACCTTAATTAAAAATATAATTTTAATATTAAATTAATTATTAGAGGGCCTTAGCTAAAGATTTTATAATTATATAAGGCTAGTTTATACTTATATAAAATATAATTATAAAGTATAAGATATAGGATTATAATATCTATAATTTTAATAAGACTAGGTTCTTAATAAGAATACTATTATATATAAAGGTTATTATAACCTTTAACTATAAGGGAAGGCCTTATATAAAGTAGCCTAGTAATTAAGAATAGGTTTTTATTATTTAAAGTATATATATAGATAGCTAAGTAATACCTCTATATATTATTATAAAGAGTAAATATTACCTTTTTTACTAGTATACTAATAGCTAATTCTTAGCTAACTAGTATATTTACTTAAGTAAAAATAGATAAATAATAAATAAGATTAGCCTAGATTAGTTAAATTATTTTAACTAGTATATAAAGTCTTATATAAAAGGTACTTATTAACTCCTAATCCTTAATAACTATAATAGCTATAAATTAACTAAATTTAATAATTTTTAGAAAGAATAGAATATTATTACTTTATATATACTTCCTTATTTATTATATAAGCTTTAGCCTCTTAATATAGGTTATTTTAGCCTATTAAAGCACTTATATAGTAAAAAAATTAAGAAAATAATATAAGTATAGATTTTATATATTATAAAGGTTAACTTTTTTTTTATTTTTAAAGTAGTATTTTTTACTTTAATAGAGAAAAAAAATATATAAGCTAGCTTTAGGTAGGCTAACCTTATACCTTTTAACCCTAAAGTAGTTATTTTTTAGCTAGATTTTAAGCTAAATACACTAATACTTACTAGCTTATATCTAAGTAGCTTAGGCTTATAGGACCTAAAGACACTAACTATAGTACTAAAGGGTATATAAAGTACTAGTTTACTTAAAAAAAGGATCTAAGGTTATTAAGGTAGCTTTTTAATACTAATATATAAAGTTATTAACCTTTAAGCTAAAGGTATTAGTAAGTTAGCCTATAGGCTTACTATTATAAAGGCTAAGAACTACTAGCTTTATATAAGGATAAAGGTACTAAGTAAGCGTTAAAGAGCTAAAAAGGCCTAACTATATCTTAGAGGGTTACTTAATATAGCTAAAGCAGAGGCACTATAAAGAGAAAAAGAAGGTATTAAAGCTAGAGGTAAGAAAATATCCTAAAAGGAGGCTTATATAGGGGGTAGTAAACTATATATATAATAATATAGTAATTATAGAAAGACAAAATATAATATATAAACCTATAAGGTAGTTTAAGATAGTAATAAAGAAGATAGTAAGAAGTAGTTTTAATTAATTTTATATATTATAGCTTAATTAACTTATAGAAAAAGTAAAAAGGTAGAAGGAAGTATATAACTTACTATAATCTATAACTTACTATATAAGTATATTATAAGAATTATATTAGTAAAATAGTTAAATACTTTTTTATACTTTAAGAGCTTTTTAAGCTTTATTAAGTAATATTAAGGCTTATTTATTTTAAAAGTAATTTACTTTCTTATAGCTTAGCTAAAGTCTTTAGCTAGTAGTATTAGGCTAAAGATAGCTATAGCTAACTTAAAGGCTAAAAAAAGGCTATTAAATAAGATAGCTAGTTTAACTAAGATTTTTATATACTATATATAGTATATAGTAATTATATAACTAAGGTTAAACTTAAGGGTTTTAAACTATTAATTATAAAGTTATTTTAAAGTTAGAAGTTATATTTATAAGCTTATAAAATATAAATAGAAGAAAAAAAAAAGACTAAGCCTAGCTTTAGTTACTTTCTTATATACTAGTAAGTAAAGCTATCTTTAGTACTATTATTAGTATATAGTATAACTTAAGGTATAAGGTTTTTAATAACCTTAGTAGTAATAAAGTTATTATATAGCTTATAATAAAGCTATTATAACGTTAGTAGTAAGTTTAATAATAGTATTATTATAACTATTATAACCTTAGTAGTATTTAAAAATACTAACGTACTTGTATAGTAAGCAAGCTAACTAAGTAAGCAAGCTAGAGCCTTATTGCACCTTAAAGGCCTCTTTTTTACTTATTTATTAAAAATTAAAAATAAGCCTAAAAAAGGTCTAAGTTTCTATAGTTAGCTCTAATAAGGGTTATATTATAAGAAATAATACTATAATAATTATTATCTTACTTTAACCCTTATAGCCTTAGTTACTACCTTATCTAAAGGGTTAGATAAGTAATATAAGGGTCAAGATAAGCTAGTAATTTCTATAGTATTACTTCTTATAATTTAACTCTTATTAAAACTAACTATAGAAAACTAGACCTTTTTAGGCTTATTTTTGATTTTTAATAAATAGTTAGAAAATTAGGTTTTTCTAGTGATAAGGAGTAGCTTGCTTGCTTAGTTAGCTTGCTCGCTATACAGATACATTATTATTATTAGTATATTAGTTATACTCTTATTTAGTATAGCTTACTTATAAACTAGTATAACCTTATTTAATAATACTAAAGTTACTACTAATATTCTAGTACTTAAAGGCTATAGTTAAAGTAAAGCTAGATTTAGCTACTACTCTATATTAATAAGTATTATATACTATATTAAGATATTAAGATCTAGTATAAGTTAAAGATACTTTATATTAGGTTTTATATATTATAATATTATATATATATATATATATATAAAGTAAACTATACTATACTACTTATAAGGGTTTAAAGTAACTATATTTATTAATAAATACTATTATAAGTATACTTTTTACTTATTAAAAGTTACTAAAGTAAGTATCTTAATAAAGATCTTATACTAGTATAAAATACTAAGCTTAGTTAAAATAGTATAACCTAGACTATTTTTTAAGAGGGTTTTAAAAATAGCCTTTTACTAAAAAGGTATTACCTTTTTTACTAGTTAGTATTACTTTATAATTAAGGTAAAGTACTTTAAAAAAAGTATTATTTAAAGTTTACTTAAGTACTTAAAGTAAGTACTTATATACTTTTAGTCTTTAAGAACTTTATCTTAAGTATAAGCCTACTTAAAGTATAGCTCTTAATTACTAATTATCTTTTATATAATATTAATAAGTTAATATAAGTAACTAAAATTATTTAGGAAATAGCTTTTAATATTATTATTATTTAACTTTATACTAAAAGTAATATAAATATTAAAGTTCTAGTATTTTTAAATATAGTAGTAAGCTTATTATACTTTAAAAGTAAGTATATTATATAAAGGTGTTAAAGAACTAGGTGTTTATTAATAAACTTTTTATAAAGCTTAGTCTAGGCTTTTTTAAAGTTATATATAGTTTTAGTAAAGATAATAAGCTTTTATATTATAAAGACCTTATAATATATATAGAAAAGAGGTATATTAATAAGTATATTAATATAGGCCTTATTCTTTTACTTAGTATAGTTATTACTTATATTATTAGCTAATAGGCCTTATTATTAGACCTATTACTATTATTACTATAGCTAAGGTTTTTAATTTACTTTTATCTAGTCTTAAGTATAATATTAAAGTTAATATAATAAATATAAAGCTATTACTAAGGATTTAAGAACTAATTATTTAGTATAGTCTTTATATATTTATTATAGTTTATAATAATAATAATTAAGTAATAAACTAAGTATTAATTTATAAGTTAGTAACTACTTCTTAAAAAAACTAAAAGCCCTAAAGTCTTTTATTATTAATAAGGCTAAATATAATATTATAAATAAGTTTAAAGTATATTTACTTAATAGTTTAAAAAAAAGAAAGCTTAAAGTAATTAGTATTATAAGTATAATTAAAACTTATTACCTCAAGAAGTTATTCTTTTATACTTAGAGATAATAAAAAAAGGTCTAGATAAGGCTAATTAGATAGTCTAGCTTATTATTTACTTATTTTATTATATATAAGATATCTTACTTATTAAGTAGCTTAATTAAAGTAGTAGCTAGTAAATACTTATCTAGCTTCTCTTACTTTATATAAGCCTTAGTATTATAAATAATTTATTAAGTAAATAAGAGATCTAGAAACTACTTTTAAATAATATATATATTATATACCTATATCTTAACTTATTAGCTTATTATATTAATAGTACTTATTATAAGCTAAGTAAATCTATTATAAAAAGAATATATAAAGGCTTTAAGGCTAAAGCTATAGTTATACTAACTTTACTAGGTCTTTAAGTAATAATATAATAGCTACTTACCTTTTTCTAAGGCCTTTATAATAACTTATAATTAATACCTATATTTTTTTAAAAAATACTATTAATTACTAATACTTTAAGTAGGCCTAGGCTTACTAATCTAATTATATTAAAATATATATTATATAGTTTAGCCTTAAGCCTTATACTTAATTTACTTTATAATATTAAGTTTAGAAGCTTTTATAAAGGTATTAACCTAATAAAAAAAGTATTATAAGTTTACTTTAAATTACTAAGAATTAGTAAGTTTAGAATATAAGTTATAAAAAGATAGAAGAATTAGTTACTTAAGGTATAAGAAAAGGCTATAGTCTAAAAAGATACTTTATTATAAAAAAATAATTATTATTAAGGTAAATAAGGTAGTAGTTTATCTTTAAGACCTTATT
Organism: Colletotrichum navitas; assembly: GCF_030913465.1. Classification (NCBI taxonomy): domain Eukaryota; kingdom Fungi; phylum Ascomycota; class Sordariomycetes; order Glomerellales; family Glomerellaceae; genus Colletotrichum; species Colletotrichum navitas. The sequence goes on from NW_026850657.1 coordinate 117,193, forward strand.
TTTCTTACTATTAATAAGTATAGTCTTATTAGTAAAAAAGTATTATTATTAGTTATTAATTAGTATTAATAGTTTATTAAATAAATTTAAAAGTAATATTAAACTATTATATTATAAGATAAAAGGTTTTTAAGACTAGTTATTAAGAAAAAAAAGACTATATACTTTAAAAAAAGTTATAAAAAAGTAGTTAATATACTTATATAGTAAGTTATAGATTATAGTAACCTTAACCCTAAAGGTAACAGCTGCTTTTTATATACATATTTTTAGGTCTTTTTAGATAGCTTAGAGGGCAAGGATAATTTAGCTTTCTTTAGAAGAAGAGTTTATAGTTATACGTAGAGAAAAGTAAGTGTAAAGGTTAAAGAGGTAGAAAAGCAGAGGACGTATATAACTTACTATAATCTATAACTTACTATATAAGTACATTAGTTATACTATAGATTAGTACTTTATGTACTATATAAAAGAAAATATAAAGGTATTTACTTTATAGCCTATATTTAGGAGAAACTAGTAATCTTTAACGCTTTAGATATATATTCTTAATTAAGAGTTACTAATAGAAATTAAGCTACTTAGATTATCTAGTTTAAGATAGCTATTAGATTAGCTACTTAAATTTAAGGTATATATACTATTACTATAGCTCTTAAGTATCTTAGATACTATTTAACTAGAACCTATTAGCCCTAGGATAAAGAAGAAATATTAGATAGACTAAATTAAGTTTACTATAGTAAGCTTATTTATTTACCTTTTTAAGTTTTAAAACTTAAACTAGTATAGCTAAGATACTAAAAATACTTACTATATCTCTACTGTTTTAATAACCTATCTTATGTAAGTAGTAGTCTTAGTAATATTAAAGAGAATACTAGTTATAAATAACTACCTATGCTTAGTATTAGATACTAGCATCTATTAGACCTAGGGGGGACTATATAGGGGCACTAGAAGATAAATATAGGACTAAAGAGTAATAAAGGAGGCTAAAGAAGAACTTATTATAGGATTAGATAAGATAGATTAGAAATAAAAGCTACTAGTAACCCTTAGCTAGCCCCTAGATAACGCTATTACTTTATATAGTCCTAGTCTTTAACACCTAAACAGAAATACTAAGTAAAAACTTAACTCTATAGCTACTAGTACTAGAAGAGAGCTTATAAGAATTCTACTATTAACTATAAAGGTATATACTTATCTATAGTATTAACTTAGTTATATCTCTATTATATTATCTATATACTACTAGTAGTTATAAATAGCTTTAATTAATAGTAATAGTAATAGTAAGGTTAATAGGTTATAGACTTACCCTCTTAAGAATAAGTAGATAAAGTCTAAGACTACTAAAGTCTTAGTAAAAGGCCTAGCTATATTTAGTAGTACTAGTATTTATAGTATATTATATTATTTAATTTCTTTATAACTAGTGCCTTTTTTACCTTTAATAACTTATAGCTATACCTACTTCTTTAATAGTCTTCTCTTACTATCCTCTACTAAAATATTATTAAGAGAAGATATTATTCTATTTCTTAATAACTAGTGTCTTACTGCCCTTGTTATCTTATATAAAGTACAAATATACTAGCATTATATACTTTAAGGAGTAACACCCTAAATCTACACTATTAATATATAGAGTACCTATTCTAAGTTTAGAGTCTAATTAAGTAATATACAGAGGTCTAAGTTAGAATAATTAGTCTAGACTTAGCTAGGGATTATATTAAAGTTAATATCTTAATAAGAAAAGTTAAGAAACTAAGGCTAGTATACTGTTTTTACTTACTTAGTAAGGTATTAATAGACCTAGATTACCTAATATATAGGGTCTATAATAAAGCCTATAAACGTCTTAGGCTAAAAGGTCTATATTATAAGCTATAGAAACTAAGTATTAACTTTTTAAATAGTGTATAAAAGCCTACCTAGGTAACTAGAGACACTTAATAGTAATATATAATTAGACAAGGAGGAATAATTTAGATAAATAATCTTTATAGTATAACACTAAATTAAAGATAGTATAAGTTTATTAATTAGCACTTTAGACTTAATATTATATATTAGTTAATAATAATTCTATTTTAACTTATTATATTTATTATTAGTAATTATTTACTATATTTAATATATATATAAATTAAACTAAATTATATTAAATTACTATAGAATATAGTTTATAATATAACTAATAAAAATAACTAGATTTAGATTTACCTTAAATATATCTATTTAAGGCTAAGCAGTAGATAACTAGTAAATTACCTCTAGTTTAAGCTTAAGGTAGTATTTATAATAGGCTTATTATACTAGGAGGATTTACTTATAAAGTACTTAATAGTCTAGATATCTATACCTTAAACTCTTCTAAATTACTTAATAGTTACTCTATTATTCTCTATATATCTTCTATATAATACTATAATAGAAATATTCTAAAGCTTTATCTAGGCTATAGAATAGTTTTATACCTTATAAGCTACTTAGTAGCTATTATATTAATATATAATATATCTACATAGGTTTTATAATAGCATAGGCAAAATAGTATCTATATTTAATTACTAAGACAACAGCGCACTAGAGGGTGTATACAACAGACATACTTTACTAACGCTAGAGTTATTATTTACTATAGTTACTTTTAAAACTACTTAACACTATTAGGATTTATACTTAAATAACTACTCTAGTAGAGACTAACAGCCTAATGTTATTAAAGCTACTTTATCTATACTATACCTTACTCTATATATAAACTAGCCCTATATATAAACTACATTATTACTATTATTACTACTACTATTACTACTTATTTCCTTAGGCTTACTGCCTACCTATATATAACTTTTAGCCTTACTAGATAATTTAGATACGCTAGATTTATCTAGACTATCTATTTAGCTAGTATCTAGATTTTCTGCCTACTAGACATCCCCTATATTAACGAAGGCGCTGTTAAGCAATAGGGGGACCTTTTTCCTCTTGTGTAACTAAAGGTCTTCTAACTAGGCCTATAATACGTCGTTCTGCCTTACTAGAAGTGCCTTCTTATATGCCTCCTTATTATACCCCTTTTGTACCTTTCTAGATAGGTAACAATAAGTATAGATATCTATCTTATCCTTAACTAGCTAGCCTATCTAGTGTAACTAATACTATAGATTAGCAGACTAGCAAGGGGTTAACCATAGGACAATAGATATAGCTTTATCCTACTATTAGCTACTAGGCTACTGCTAACTAGGCTAACTAGGCTAACTAGGCTAGCTAGATAATGCCTTAGATACCAAGAAGCTAAATAGAGGACGTCTTATTAATACTAGCTATAACCTAGTTGCCTTCTAGCTAGCCTTAATGTTATAGATTATAATAAATGCCTTATAGGCCTTTAAATAACACTATAGAAATGCCCTTTTTCTAGCTATAGTTAAATCTGTAATCTAGTCATCTAGACATCTAACCTCCTTGCAATAGGACTACTTTAATAGGCTATAAATAGCTATATCTAGAGGCTAGAGGACAGCAAAGGAGTACAGCAGTAGAAATAACAGATAGATCTAATGCTACTAGTATTTCTACATAAAGTCAACAGATATATAGCTCTAATAGGCATCTAGAACCAGCAGTCTAGCAGTATCTAAATCCTCTAGCATAGTCCCTAGGATAAAGACCTTGTCTAGCTATTTAAGGGTAGTACAGTTAGTTGTCTAGCTATTATCAAAGTATATAAAGTGCTAACTATTATATCTAGATAGGTTAGATAAGAACCATTAGGTCTAGATAGACTTGCCCTTATATATAACTACTAGGCATAGGGACCTCCTATTAGTAGCTATACACTTAATAATAGATATCTATGCCCAGGATCCTGGCTACTTTTTCTAGATATATCGCAATGCCACAGAGCCTAGCACCAGCCCATTAGCTCCCTTCCCCTCTATAATACTAGTCTTATCTATATTCTATTAGTTAGAAGGATAAATATCCTAGATAGCAGCAATACTGCCTAGACAATAGAAGAAATCCTAGATAACCTCAGGTTAATAGGCTGCCTATCGCCAGGCATCTATTGCTCTAGATCACCTGGTTCCAATTAATGGGTTTCGCCGCAGGAATCAGCGCATCCACTTCCTCCCTATACGTTACTGCCCATCGCCTATCATACGCTCTGCCAGGCCCTTTACTTGTTAATAGTTAAGAGGTCTACTAAGGGACTATTAAAGGCATATATAGGCAACCAACTTATCCTCCTAGATCTAGGATAAATACTGCCTATAGATAAAGGCAGTATTCCTGCTTTACCTACTGTAGTATTAATGCTAAAGTGTTAGGTATAGTATACCCCACTTGTCAGCAGCAGCCCAGACACTATACCCATCTAGAATATCTAGAAGGGCCCAGTGGACCTTATTTTTAGTATACTACTTCATAATGCAATAAATAATATATCCTAAAAAAATAGCGTTGTTTAGTGTAGAATAAATAATATTATAATAGTTTAAAAAAGGTAATATTATTAATAGATAATAGGTAATACAGTATTTTTAGATAGTTTAGATATAGGGGTAAGTTAAATATAGGGTAAAGTATAGTACCTAATAGAATTTAAACTAAATATAAGTAAGTATTACTATAGAATTATACACAAGGATATAAGATATTTAAAAGTAAGCAGTATACTAAGAATACTTCTTAAAATATAATATTAGAATAAGGCAAGGTAATTAGGAGATTAATTTTAGCTAATTAAAGACAAAGAGATACATAGAATAAAGAGGTAGTTATTCTAATTATAGAAGAAGCTATATAAGAAAGGCTAATTATATAGATAGACTAATAATAAACTTTTTTTTTTCCTTTTTAGACCTACCTTTTAGCTAAATTAGACTATAAACCTTTAATCTATAAGCTAATTAAGTGTAATAACATAAGACAATTAGGAGCTTTACTCCTTAGATTATGTCTAGACTTCCTCTAATTAGATGCTCTCTTCTTATAATTAGGACTCTAATGTCCTTTAATTAGGAGACTTAATGCCTTAATTAAGGCAAGGCTTTAACTAATTAAGGAAGTATTTTGTGTTACCTTAGAGGTTATTAGTGTTTCTTTCTAAGATTACTATACTACTTAGGTCTTTTTTACCTTATATATTTCTAGTAGTCTTTCCTTCTAGAATTCTTATTAATTAAGGGAGAAGTAAAAGAAACTATAAAAAGATAATAATAATTAATATAAATAAATAACTAACTAGTAATAAAAAATAAACTAATTAGCTAGATAGTAGCTAATTAAAGATAAAAAAGGTAGTAAAACTAAAATATAAACTCTAAGATATAATTAGATTAGTAATAATATAGTTAAGTAAGATAAGTACTAAAGAAATAACCTCTAAGAGCTCTTAAAGAACACTTTAGACTATATAATTAAGGTACTTACTACTAATTAGTACTATATAAGTTAGTAACTATAGCTTAATTAGGACTTATAGATTCCTTAGATTAAGGATATTTATAATTAAGATAATATAATTATTACTTTAGGCTTTAGTAAATAGACCTTAGAGAAGTAATAAACCTTTTCTACTAAAATTATAATAATTAGTATAACTTAGACTTACTATAACCTTATAATTTACTTTAGCTAGTATAGTAATATTAGTTTAAATATTTAGTAAGGCCTCTTTAATAATTACTAGGCTTTATTTAATTATACTAAAATAAAATAAGATTATATATATACTTAAAGAACTTAAAGGTTTATATTATTATTAATAACTAATTACTACTATAGGTAATAGATTTTTTACTTTTCCTTAGGGCCTTACTCCTTAGTAACCTTAAACTACTATAGATAATACACCTATTATAGGATTAGAGGTTCTTATATATAGAGAGCTAAAAGAGATTAAGTTCTCTAATAATAATAAAGGCAGTAGACCCTTAGATTAGCTAGAACTAGTAGCTAATAAGGAAAAAAAGCTAGTTTTTTATTACTAGGAGAATATAGCCTTAATTAACGCCCTCTTAAGAGCTATTACTACCTAGATTTAAGCTAGTACCCCTTAGACCTAAACCCTAATAGCTATTACTACTACTAA